>NC_056743.1:883596636-883756636 GCF_019279795.1 Protopterus annectens | reverse complement strand
TACCTTTTTGTAGGTGAACGTTGGACGGTCTCCTACAATCTTTACTAATTCAGAATTGTTCAATACAACTTTCCAATTGTCAAGAATTATGTTTTTGATAACTGACATTTCATTAGTGATGGGCAACGCAAAGGACAAATTGTATTTGTTAGCAATGTTGGTAGTAGATTCTATGGTGTTTACTTTTTTTGTGTGTATTAACATGAAGGGATATATTTATTTACATATTTCAATTTTTACATATTTCTTTTTTATATATTTTTTGTATTATTCATTAGATGAATTAGTATACTTAGATTTATTGGATTATTAGTACATGTGATTTGTTTATTAAGGTATTTAAACTGTGTAATGAAAGTGGGTGTGATTCTGAAGAAGTTCAGTGACATTAAATTGAACGAAAACGTTAAAGATTTTGGGATGTCCATTTTCTCCTTCCACCAGCAGTTTTGTTATCTTGTTGGATTAATTGTTTGTGTGGTTTTTGCATCATTTCATTTTGGTACTGTTTGGTGATGTCAGGACACTTTGCTCAATCTCAGCACCCACTCTGTAAGTTCCTTGAATTCTCTATATTTTTTCATCCTCATGCTCCTTGAAACAGGCTGGTTCAAATATCTATCACCTTTATTGTGAAATACTGCACAAAATGTTTACTAAATTGTGCATCTTATAACTTCAAGTTGGCTGATGTTGCCGTTGTATGTCCTTGTCACTCTACTTTTACTCACTTGGACAATGTGGCTTCCTTCCAATGCCATATATCTTACTTTAAGGCAACTACTTTAGTTTCTATATACTTTATACATGCTAAACTTTTCTTTGTCTTGTGGTACAGGCCACATACTGTTATTGTTGCCTCTCTCTCTCGACTACTTCTCTTTTCTTATGATGGCACGATTGCACAACAACAGAATGTTACACATGAAGGGATTGTAACTTCTGCTGTGTGCCTGTTAATCATGCCTCTGTTTGTATATCTCAGTATTCTGCCAGTCATCTTTGCTGCTCTCTCTCATCTAATATGACTACAAACAAGTCTCTTTCCTCAGTTACGTCTGGTACGTATTACCCCATATTAGTGCAACTCCTCTACATAGTAATATAACTCTGAAGGTCCTTTTATTACATATGTTTGTATCAGATTTAAGCTGCCAGGTCTTGGATAATTTTTCCAGTAATTTCAAACCCATCCTTTCTGTTCATCTGTACCCTTTAGCCCAATTGTATACTTTTGTGTCAGCAACAAAAGGACACCCTTTTCCTTCTAGACGTTTGTCAGTGTTGTTTATACAGACACTGACAGGACATGCCACTGTGCTGATACTTCCCGATGTTACTCATTGTCATCCCTTCTCCGGACTGAAATCTGTTTCTGGAACTTTCTGTCTTACTGTCTACGCAGTGCTCTACCAATGCCAGAATCATGAGGTAAACTCTGTGGGACCATACCTCTCAAGCTGTTAGTGCGAGAAATCTGGACAAAGCCCAACAAAATGGGGGGACAAAGGTGTAAAAATTGAGACATATTTTAAATATGGCTTTTATAAACTTAGAAAGTCGCTAGAGTAACATGGTTTGTTTTAACACAGGTTTTTCTGAAGGATTTGAAGTGTGAAACTCAAATGTTTGTGATTATTTAGTGACTTCAGTCCTCAGATCATCCCAGTGATTTGCCTGGAAACCACAAATTATATGAGGAACAGACCAAAAATATGATTCACAAATCTGTACATTCTGCAAAAATCTAGACAGTTGAGAGGTATGTATGGGACTTTACTTTGTGCACTAATTCTTTGTGTGGTTTTGCATCAGGCTGCATCTGTGGTTCATTTACAGTTTAATACATTTGTTATTTTGTTTTTAAGAGCTCTGTTAAGTCAGTCTGACATGACCTCCCACTTCTAAGTCTGAGCTGCTTTGGCTCCACTGCCTATTGGATTCCAGATATTCCAGAAATATTTCCTTCAGCAGTGATTACATTATCTTCCTTGTTGTTGATGTCAAAGTAGGGGGCAGTAATTTTCAGACCTTACCTTGCTACCAGTCTTATGAAGAGAATTATGTCTGCCTTCTTCCAGCTTTGAGGATCTTTACATTGTAAGATTATGTGCAATAAATCACTTACCTGAAATAAATGTCAAAAACTCAATCTCATCCATCTTTATGTAGTCCATGATTATGAAAACCATCACTGTCATGATTTAACATCTTATTTGAATTACTAAATAGTAATAATGATAAAAAAAGTTTAACTTCTCCAGGTCTACGTCCTTCCAGCATGCCTGACAGCTGTTGTATGTGACTGTGGCATGAATAAGTGGGACACTTAAACAGTAAATGGCAGATTATGGCCATTTTTTTTAAAGAAAGTTACAGTAACACATTATATTTAACAAAACTAGCAATAAAATTAGTTTAACTGGCACCTGACATCCAGTTTTAATACAAATTAAATTTCACACTCTGTCATTTGGTGATATTATTAAGATTAACAGTACTTATGACACAACTGCCTAATGAAAAAATATTCAAATTACTTGGCATTACAGCAAGATGCTAGATTCCTGTGAAACTTATTTTGTGATTGGTTATATATATATATATATATATATATATATATATATATATATATATATGGGTCTATGTTTCTTGATCGAAATTTCACAATCTCAAACAAGAAACATCTGTTTTTCACCATATTTTCTACCTCCTCCAACAATTTAGTTTAGTTTTACTCTCCCTGTTGTTATATTTGCCTTCTGAACTAAGCTGGCTTTCTTTTTCGAACATTTGTTTTTCTAGTTACTCTCTCACTTTCCTTTGGTTTAATGGACATCATTTTCTGACCATATCCTTTTGTGTTGCAATGTATTTCTGTTTTCATCTCTCCTGTGATGCCGCCATATTTGAGAATAATGGTGAGTTTTTTCCTTATTTTTAAAAATATATGTAGCACCTCATACGTAGTACCCAAAACCTTAACAACCTGCAACAAGTCACTCAAGAATCCTTCTCATCCACTGAAGCCTGGTTAACCAATCAACTTTTTCTTAACCCCCCCTCACAAAAATCAAACTTATTCCCTTTACCCCAAGACACCTCTCAGCCCAGAAACCCTCCTTTGATATTCTCAGCGAATAACACGAAACTTGAAATTGTCCCACATACAAAGCTGCTTGGCATGTACACTAACAGCACTTTAAAATTTGACTACCACATCCAACATACTGTAAAAAAAAATTCACCAAAAATGGGTGTCCGTGTATACAGCTCACCATTGCCCACAAGCTCATCTTTAAACCTGCCAACTGCCCAGCTCTCGCTACTTCCTTAAAACCTTACATTCCCAACCGCTCACTCAGATCCAAAAACCAAAATCTCCTTCAGGTCCACAAACCTGCATGACCTCCTGGCCATCTACTGCTGTCCCACTCCTTAGCTAAATAGTGGAACTCTCTCCCCACACACGTACGCAACCTACCTAACCATACAAATTTCAAATCTCAGCTAGTCTCTCATCTTTCTTCCAAATGGGAATGCCCTCGCCACGCTCCAACTTAAACCCCTCCCCCGCCTCATTCCACCTTGCGCTGACTCATTCAACTACCTCTACTATTACTTCATCCCACCCAAAACAATCCCTTCCCTACCAAAAACTAATTTTCTCTCTAATATCTATTGTACTATACTCTCTACTCTGAAATATACTATTACCTTCTCCATGCATAATATTTTCATAACCTACTAATGGGTAGTAGCTATATATATTGAAATGTTGAACCTACAATCGAGTTTATGACAAACATATTCACTTTATGTGAATGTTGAAATTTCTGTATTGAATTATGTCTTTTCATTTTTGTAACATTGTGACAAGCCAATTGCAAATATCATGGCGCTTATATGTAAATGTTTAATTAGCTATATGAACTATGTCTTTTTGTAACATGTGAAATGTAACTTGCAATTATTGTGGAGCTTTTCTCCCCAGACCTCCACTGAAAATTGGCTCTTCTTGGCCCATTGGCCTTCCCCGGTCATCAAACTTAAATAAATAAATAAATATATACATACAGTCAAAAATGTTCTCACTGGCTAAACCAGAAAGCAGCCTTAACCCTACTACTCCCAGCACTTCTCTATACGGCCACTATTTTAACCAGTTTACAAGTCTCTCAGCTTTCAGACCTGCAATGATGCTATCACAAACTAGCAAAGTTTGCAGTAAATTACCCTCAGAAATCCCACCACTGCCTAGCACTCATGTAATTAATCTGGCTTGAACTACCCCACTTTCTATTTTACTCATCTCTGTTAACTCTAATCCAGCTATACAAATTAGACTGACTCAATCCAAACGCTGCTACTGCATGTCACTAAATCCAGCTGTACAGCTGGTGATGGTCTGTTCTCAAACTATGTCACCAAAGCATGGAACACCATACCTCTCTCTCTCTAAAAATAGAACAACATCTCAAACATTTTAAAGAGAACTTAAAGTCATAGCTGCAGAATCTCTGGCTCTATCCCTGCACTAACCCTGGATAAGTACCCTTAGACTTCTTCCCACCCTTCTCCTACTTCCGTCTCATCTCTTTCTCACAGTCCGTCTTCATACTGCCACCCACTTGTCATAACCGACTACTAACCCCCCCACTTTCCCACTCACTTCATCCTTCTTATATTCACCTATAGAATCTTATTTTTCCCTCCATCCCCTCCCCTTCACACTTTCAATCACTTTTAGGCCTTTTCTTTCTTTGATCAGTCTTTAGTTTACTACACCAGCTGCTGCTGATTAGAAAATAAATAAAATCCTAAAGTATAAAAGGATGCAGCTTTTTTGAAACTGCTTACTGAATCAATCTATTGGTCTACTGACATTTGTATCTGTATATATGCATTGCTACCGGTCCACCGAAATTTATGTCTGTATATTGAATTATACTTAGCATCTTCTTTTGCTCAAAACAATAATCTGTATCTCTGCCGTATTGTACTATTTATAATGATGCTACTATGCCGACTTTTCAAAATACTATTCAATGATTTTTTTATACCATGTATACACTTTTACAAAACATCTTTATTCACTACAGACATTGGATCCTACCCAATTTGGCTTTGTCAAGGGCAGATCCTGCCTTTTGAACTTGGTCGACTTTTTTGAAACAGTCACTAAGGCCATTGATGAGGGTAAGGCAGTTCACACAGCCTACCTTGACCTTGCAAAAGCCTTTGACACAATACCCCACTCGGGCATCATAGACAAACTCACCAGCTTAAATGTAAACCCATATGTCACAAGATGGGTTGCAAACTGGCTCAAGGACAGAACCCACAGGGTCAGAGTTGCTGGAGCTATGTCAGACTCTAAGCCAGTCACAAGTGGTGTCCCACAGGGCTCAGTCCTGGGACCCCTCTTGTTCGGCATTGATTTTTCCGAGGTACAGGCAAACATAGGAGGATTGTGGCTGACAAAGTTCGCAGATGACTGCAAACTGGGCACCATAATTGATACTCCAGCGGACACAAACATCCTTCAGAGAGGCCTCATAGAAACGGATAATTGGTGCCAGAGCCATGGCCTTAAGCTGAACGCCAAAAAATATATAGTCATACCCTTTGGGAAAAACAAGGTACCGACAAATTACCACATAGGCGGTAATCCATTAAGTACGGAAGAGGTAATCAGGGACCTAGGGACCCAGGTTGACAGTAACCTCTCATTTGACACTCACATTGCCAAAGTGGTTAGGAAGACCTTCTATATTGCGCACCTTATCATGAAGGGTTTCACATCTAGATCAAGAGAGGTTATTGTGCCCCTGTACTCTTCTCTTATCAGGCCAATGATTGAGTACAATGCCCCATTTGGGATGTATCTCACCCGACACCTGCAGCAGTTGGAAAGACCCCAAAAGTTCCTCACCAAGAAGATAAAGGGTCTTAAACATATGTCATATGCTGCCCGACTGAAAAAACTCCAGCTTTATTCAGTCGCATACCGCCTACTCAGAGGTAATCTGTGCCTGACGTACAAGGCCATGTCCAATCCCGAATTAATGGACATGCTCCACCTCAGAAAATCCAAATCCATCAGAGCCACGAGAACAAGTGACTTAAACCTCAACACAGAAATAAATAGAATGTGCTGGAGGGGCAGATTCATAACCCAGAGGCTCCCTACACTCTGGAACAGAATCCCAGTCCATGTTAGGCAGAGCCCCTCACTGACTCTATTCAAGAGAAATCTCGACGAGTGGATGGGAGATCGTAGGTTTACCCCGGGGGTCATCTCTGTGTCACTACTAGACAGAGGCATAGTAAACTAAACCCTAAAAGGGCGTAGTATTCTCATCCTAAGGGGTGGTGTAAGCCACATACACTCTGGCTAGGCTTATAAATGCCTTAGGGCAGATAGCCTAGTACAAACCTATGAACCTATGAACTATACTGTGCATACACTGGCAACATTTTTTTTCAACACTTATTCACTAGAGTATGTCTACACTTTTAAAATGCTATTTTTTCTATACAATATATGAATCTTTATCTAGTATGTATCATTTGGAGCTTTTCTCCCTGTCCTTCACTGAAAAGGTAACTCTGTGTCCAGTCGGACATTCCTGGTTAACAAATGCCATCAATCAATCAACAGATAAATAAACACAAAGATTTTCCGTTTTTGTGTGTTCATCCTTTCCATGCCATTTTGCTGACGCTTTTCTGTGGCACTGTCCTACTTTGTAAAGCTTTCCTCTTTAGATGTTCAGAATCCTTTTGAATCTTGATGCTGCTCATTTCCAGGGGTTTTTTCACTGCTCTTCCCCATTTAAGAAAACCACTTTAAAGAGTGGCTCTTCTTCACTGTGTCATACTAGTAGCTGTCAGAACCGTACTCTTTGTAGGGTATCAGAAATGATTCTGCTCTTTGCCGAGGTTGTAGTCCTGTGGTCAGGTTGCTCTTTGCTCCATTAACAGCTGTTATGTGAAACTTACCCTTCAGTAATATATTCTCCATTTTGTACATGGTAAAGATACTAGCTATCGTTTTCTAACTTTGCTGTCCGGATGAAGAAGGAGCTTTTTCACAACTCTGCTGCAGATGTTGGTGCTATTTTATCTCCATTCTGTCCCGCAATGACTCCCATACTTACTGTTAATTCATTTGTTAGGTTGCTTTGATTATTTTATGTACATACAAGGCTACACCATCCTACTCTATTCCCTCTACCATTCTGTAAAGTATGTCAAGGTGATATGTTTATATCCCAGAAGTGTTTGCTTGTGTACCAGACTTGTGTTACTACAACAGTAACATTGTTCAATCATTACCACTAGTTTAAGAAAGCCTTTTGCCTAGATTGTAGGCATTAGTGTTTGCTGTCATCTATGTTTGCCTTTTGCACTGCCCATTTTGCCTTTTCCATGTAGATATTACCAGTACTCTTTATCCTGTTTACATCTGGTTATCTCCTTACCTGATTCACACTACAAAGGTTTACATCACCAGCTGTTCTGTTTTCAGAAGTAGAAGTACAATTTCTCTGATATTCTTCTATGATCCCATACTGGCTACTTTCTTTTTTTTAACCAGTAGTGGTGCTGCGGTAGCAATGTCGCCTCACAGTAAGACACTGTCCGGTTCGATTCTCAGCGAGAGCGTCTTCTGCGTGGAGACATGCGTGAATGGGCATACCTTCGTTGAAGGTTGTGTGTCAGGGCTGGTAACTCGGCACATAAAAATCAACTACCAATCATTAGCGGACCGGAGTTCTGCTGTGGCGACCCCTAATCTGGCAAAGCCAAAAGACACAACACAACAAAAAGACTTAAAGCTGAGCCCTCTTATTTGGGGTCCCCTCACAGATAGATGTAGCGTGCACACAGGTAAAGACCAGCATCCCTGCAGTGAATACCAAGCACTGCACGGAAGTCAGACCACAGCAGTTTGTATCAGTTGTTATTGTTCAAGTATTTGGAAAACTGTGGGTTCATAGGTGTGTACTAGGCTAATGGCCCTGGAGCCTTTACAAGCCTAGCCCATAGGATTACCCTGGCATCATGCCATTAGACCTTAGTTCCTAGTGCCTCAGTTGAGTACAGCCACTGGAGTAATCCCCAGGGTGAATTTTCTATTTCCCATCCGCTTATCAAGATTTCTCTTGAAGAGGGCTAGTCAGGTGTTCTACTTGACATGTATGGGAAGTCTATTTCAGAGCATGGGCAATGTCTCCCAGGGTGAATTTTCTATTTCCCATCCGCTTATCAAGATTTCTCTTGAAGAGGGCTAGTCAGGTGTTCTACTTGACATGTATGGGAAGTCTATTTCAGAGCATGGGCAATGTCTGGGTTATGAACCTGTCCCTCCAGCATGTTCTATTGATTGTGGTAATGAGGTTGAGGTCTCTAGAGCATGTGGTGTGGAGGGATTGAGATTTCCTTAGATGTAGCAATTCTAACAGAGTTGGGTCAGACATGGCATTGTAAGTCAAGCAGAGATCGCCTTTAAGTAGGCAATATAAGATAGAGAAAACTTGAAGTTTTTTTGAGTCGGTCCATACTGGACAAGTGTTTAAGGCCTAAGATCCTCTTTGTGAAGTACTTTTGTGGCTTCTCCAGTTGTTGCAGGTGTCTGGTGAGGTACATGCCAAATGGGTCATTGTACTCGATGATTGGCCTAATGAGGGAAGAGTAGAGGGAGACAATGACCTCTTTCTTCCTGGATGCAAAACTCTTAGGAATGAGATGTGCCACATAGAAGGACTTTCTGACCACAGTGGCAATGTGGTGGTCAAAAGATAGGTTGCTGTCAACCTGTGTTCCCAGATCTCTTGTAACGCCTTCTGTGTTCAGTGGACTACCATCGATGTGGTAATTAGTGGGAACTGGGGTTTTCCCAAGGGGGATGGCGACACATTTTTTGGCATTGAGCTTAAGGCCATGGTTCAGTGAGGCCTTTCTGTAGGATGCCAACATCACTTGGGAAGTTAATAATGGCTCCCAACTTGCAATTGTTTGTGAACTTTGTCAGCCAGAGTCCCTTTGTGTTGGCCTGGACTTCAGAGAAGTAGATATGTATGATATAAAGCACTGCATCTTCAGTCCTGCTGCAGCATCTTCAAAACTATTACTGGCTGTTAGCTATCTTAGCCCACAACCATTAACTCAAACTCTTCCTGTACTCTATGATCTTTGTTACTGCCATGTCATACTTTACACTGAAAGTGGCATCAGGCTTGCTACTGTGTCAGCTTCTTCTGTGATTCCAGGGATTCACTCCGACCCTCTCCTCTCTGATGCTTGGAATGCACTTTATGTCTATGTTGCCTCCTACCCCTAGTGCTCCATTCCTACTGCTTTGAACCCCCTCAAAAACAGTGCTCTTTTGTACTCTGGGATCAGCTGCCATCCTCCCGTGGTGCTGCTGATATGCTTCCTGGAAAATGGCTTACTGTATGGTTGTGATGCCAAATTAGGGGGAACAGTCTGGAGCCGGAGAGCATAAGAATCATGGAGAGGTACATGTGGAGATATGTACCATTGGTTTTGTCCTCCTGGAGTCAACTGATGCCTCAGCTGTTTCCGATCCCCCGGAATTGTAATAACTTTACAGGTCCCTAACTGGAAGAGGCCAGTCCAATCTATCCTGAGATGAGATACTCCTCTATTCATCCAGAATGAAGCCTACATACAAGCTATCACTGTAGCTGATCAACTCATCCCACATATAATATCTGTTGATACTGTTGTTTTATTTATATGCAGCAGTCAGTAAGACTTCCAGGGGTAATAGAGATTTTTCTTGGGTGCCTCTGCAAAAACTCTTCTTATTTCTAAACTGGAAACTGTAATCAGGTTTAGGCCTTCCTTATTAAAGGAGACCCAGCTTTGTGTGGGCAGCACTAGAAGCTACTTATCCATCAGACAAGTAATTTGTCCAACTCACTGCAAGCCACACTTTGCAGTAAGAGTAAACCGGTAGAAAACAGCTCTTTTGGTACACTGCTTTGTAAATTCAAACCTCTGAAAACCAGTCAGGATGCACTCACATCATTTTTGACATACTCCCACCTGTTAGAGTCCTTAATCTTTAGAATTACTGAAACACTAACTGGGATTGATGTCTGCAGTACAATAAAAAATGACCTTGAGAAATCATCATTCTGCCAGTGGTGGCACAACATTGAGGCAGTGATACTACAATGTAATTAAATAAATGGGGGGGGCTCACACACACACTGCTTGAAACACTTTGTTTCAATATCTAAGAATTAAGTTATAATAGCAGGCAAGCTTGCTGAACATGTTAAATCCCCCGTGTCTACTGCTTATGTCAAAAAATGTCCAGGCCATTGTGGTTTAGCAAATTTTGCAACCTAAATGATTATGAAACATCACAATACTTGTAGTGACCATAAAGGGCAGGGGCAGTGCTTGTTTTCCAGTCATCATTTTAGGACCAGTTGACCAACATATCTCTCAACTGTCCAGATTTTCACAGAATGTCCAGACTTTTGCCTCATATTTTTCATCTGTTCCTTATAAAATTTGTGGTTTTCTGGCAAATCACTGGGATGATCTGAGGATTAAAGTCACTAAATAATTGCATGCATTTGATTTTCAGACTTTGTATCCTTCAGATAATGCATGGCAACATAAATCATGTTTTTCTAGCAACTTTCTAAGTTTATAAGAGCAGTATTTAAAATGTGTCCCTATTTTTAGGCCTTTACCCCCCCCATTATGTGAGGCTTTGTTCAGTTTTCTTGCAGTAATGAGAGGCATGTTAACCAATGCTGAGAATATTTTCTGGTTGTTGATGTCAGCTTTGATAAGGGTCTACAATATTCAAAGTCATCTAGCTCTTTGGTACAGAGGAATGGAGCCCCTCACTGTAGTGCAGGAAGTCCATCTTTGTTTAACAAATTAATTCCCTGTGGAGTTGGTTGAGGTGGCTGCGAGTGAGAGGCATTTTGCCAGCTTACCTGTCCCTGAGAGGGAAGGGGTTATCGAAAAGGGTTACAACTTATGATGAAAACCATAAGCTTATGGGAAACAGATCAGCTGTTCATACATGGATACTGCTTTGTATTGATGCCACTGAATATTGGTTTGTGTGGTGAAATGTTGGGTAGGGGAGGGGATTAAATGGTCAAAGAATGAGAAAGGGCTCAATTGTCACAGGGATATAAGGGTAAAAAAAATGTCAGACAGATGAGAACTGTCACATTAACCAGAAATACAAAATCCATGTCACTCCAGAAACCAAGTTGGGAAACGGATCCAAGTTTATTGATTACACTAGGATTAAAATTCTCAAGTTTAGCGCTTTCGTCCTACTCTGGACATCCTCAGAACTTGAATAACAATTAATTCCAAAGCTCCTTATATAATCCACATAATAGTAATTAAACAATTAACTAATAAAATACATAGTAGTAGTTAAACAATTAACTAATAAACTGGTAGAGTAAACCCAACATCATTTAAAAGGGCTCAAAATAGTTCACTGATTTCATGTTTGTATTCAAAAACACAGGAAAGAATTTTTTATACAAATATGGATAATAGAACATGGTATAAAACCAAAAATAAGAAATAAAAAATGAAAAAATAAAATGTGTTTAAAAAATTATTATATATGTTGAAAAATGTAACTTTATCACATTCTTGTATTCAGTAAAATGCAGCCAAAGTGTGTCTGAGCTGTAGTTTTTGTGTAAAATTCCAACATTTACATATACTATATTTGCAGCAATTTGTACATTTGCTTGAAATACTGAATTGTGTTGAGAATTGGGAATTATTTCCAGCACAATCCTAACTTGGCAAATAAAAATAGAAACAGGGCTAGGTGATTTTTTTTCATGCTGGTTAGACTGAAAGTGTTACCTCAGAGTGGAGTGCTGAAAATACATATATTTGGCAGTGATGAGAGTACAAGTTTAAGATACTGCTTGAATAATGCATACCTCAAAGCTTCTGTTAAGGCTGTGGGCAGTTTACTACACTGGAAAGGTCAAGGGACAATAATAGAAGGCTGTTCTCAAGTGACACAGTCCAGTACAGTATTTTAAACTTGCGGGCACATTTTGAGGAATTAATTTGGTGGATTAGAGTCCTGTGGGGTAAGGATCAAAGAAAACAACATACACCCCTTCAGTCACTGAAGCTTACAGCAGATGACACAGAAGAGTTGTCTGGGGGGACACCAGAGACAGTCAGATCAAGCCTGGGTCACCACAGACAGTCAGATCAAGCCTGGGTCAGGACAAACAGCTATACTTCCATGGAACAGATTTTTTGAAATTTTGATATCAAACCCAGGAGTTTAAGTAACAGACAGTTATGCACCCAACAACAGCCCCTAAGGCAAGACAATCTACCCAACACTTTAGTCATAGGTGACTCTATAGTCAGGCACACTGATGTCCCACTCACCAGATTGAACAAGGAGAAAATTACAGTCAGCTGCCTGTCGGGTGCCAGGATCCGTCACATAACGCATGCACTCAAGTCACTCCACAACAAGTACAAATATGACACTGTCATTGTCCATGCTGGAGTGAATGACTTGAGATGTACCTCCCTGGACTACATGAAAAGAGATATGGAAGTGCTCTTGGATCATGTGACCCAGGCAGGTATGACCCTAGCCCTGAGTCGCATCCTGCCTTCGCCAAGAGTGATACCACAGTATAAGGACAAAATGATTGACTTCAACAATTGGCTAAGCTTTTGGTGTCATTCAAAGGGGATCCAGTATTTGTCTGCCTGGGAAGACATGATCGACAAACCACGATGCTTTGCCACAGATGGTCTGCACCTGCACCCCTGGGATTCAGGTTACTGGCTAAAGCTCTTGCCACCCCTATAGTGCCTTTTTTAGGCAAGGTTCAAAGGATAAAACCACCACCATAACAAATAGAAGCAGGAAAAATCTGAAGGTAATGCTACTCAATTCTAGAAGTCTAAACCTCAAAATGCACTCTCTCGAGTCACTCCTAAAATAGGAGAACATCGATATCTGTGCAGTAACTGAGACTTGGTTCAAGGCTCCAGAGAGCACCCCTGCAATACCAGGCTACAATTCTTACCACACTTTTCGGCCACAAAACCAGGACCGAAACACTAAAGGTGGAGGAGTGTCTATATTCACCAAGGATATTCACACCTCCAGGCTAGTTGCCCAACACAATGCATCTGAAATTCTCCAGGTGCAACTAACACTAGGTAAGACTGCAATCCAAATTGTAGCTTGCTACAGATCCCCATCCATGCCCCAAGATTCTCACTACACCTTTCTAAACATACTGGAAATATTAAGATACAACCAAACACCCTAATACTGGGTGATTTCAACTACCCTGCCATTAACTGGGAAAACTGCTCAGGTACCAACTCCTTTTCCCAACGGTTCTTGGAATTCATAAATTCCAATGCCATGGATCAACTAATTCAGTGTCCCACCAGGGGCTCCAATATCCTAGACCTGGTCATTACCAACATGGGAGATAGATGCTCCATACCAGTGGTCACCCCCTCATTGGTCAGGTCTGACCATAAGCAAATCACCCTTGACATCCACATCCCACCCCCACCCCCCCAGTAAGGAAACCTCCTTAAAAAACGTCTCCAAAGCCAACTTCAAGCTACTGAAGTCAGACGTGACAAACTTCGCAACACCCACGCAGACGGGATCTGGAAGTTCGACTTCAGAATCCTACACTAAGGCACTATACGAGCACATCCACTCGTGCATGAAACATGCCATCCCAAGTAGAACCAAGATGCTCTTCTCCAAAAAAAGGAAGCCAATCTGGTGGTCCCTTGCTATAAACAAACTATACAACAGAAGGAAGAAACTGTTGCAAAAAAGAGGAAAATCCCAGGATGCAAAAAACTCCCTCACCAGCCTCAGTAAGAAGCTGATTTCCCTCATAAAATCCTCAAAAGCTAGTTACGAAAATAAAATTGCCAAAGATTCCAAAGACAACCACAAGGCATTCTATAGTTATGTCAAGAATCTAAATGGCAATGCTCAGATCTGCTCTGAGTTACAACAGAATGGCATTAAATATACTGATCCCAAGGATATTGCCAGTATCCTGGCAGATCGATTTAGTGCCAACTTCACCCCACTCTCACCCCCTAAAGGGCCCATCTCAATACCAAAAGATTACCAAATTCCGATAATCACGGCCACACAGGTAGAAACCGCACTCTCCAAAGCTAAGAATACAGCATCCATGGGACCAGATGACATCCCAGACTGTGTACTACATGAACTACAAAATGAACTGGCACCTCACCTAAGTGTGATATTTAATCATAGCCTCACCTCAGGCTTCGTGCCCACTGAATGGCGCACAGCTACAGTTATCCCGCTCCACAAGGGAGGATCCACCTTGGATCCCGGGAACTACCATCCCATCAGTCTGACAAGCCTGATTTGCAAGGGCATGGAACGCATTATTATGGAACTTATAAACAAAGACATTGGCAACCTTCAAACACTAGACCCCACCCAGTTTGGGTTTGTGAAGGGCCGATCTTGTCTCCTGAATCTGATTGACTTCTTCAAATCAGTCTCCAGAGCTGTGGACGAGGGTAAGGCAGTCCACACAGCCTATCTGGACCTCACCAAGGCCTTTGACACCATCCCCCACTCTGGAATCATAGATAAACTTACTAAGCTGGGCATAAATCCCTACGTCACTCAATGAGTTGCTAACTGGCTTACTGACAGAACCCAGACAGTAAAAGTAGCCGACTCCAAATCCAGCTCCAGACAAGTGACAAGTGGAGTACCTCAGGGTTCAGTCCTGGGACCACTCTTCTTTGGCATCTACTTCTCTGAAGTACAGGCCAACACTAAGGGACTCTGGCTAACAAAGTTTGCAGATGACTTCAAACTGGGAGCCATTATTGAATCCCCAAATGATGTGGATATTCTGCAAAAGGGCCTTACAGAAACAGATGCCTGGTGCCAGAGCCATGGGCTCAAGCTTAATGCCAAGAAATGTATAGTTATCCCCTTTGGAAAAAAACATGTACCCATGAATTACCACATAGGTGGCAAGACACTAAACATCGAAAGTGTGATGAGAGACTTAGGGACACAGGTGGACAGTGGTCTCACTTTCGATAACCACATTGCCACAACAGTCAGGAAATCCTTCTATGTGGCACACCTCATCACTAAGGGCTTTTTATCCAGAAAAAAGTTGGTCATTGACCCACTGTACTCATCCCTCATTAGACCCATTATAGAGTATAATGCCCTGTTTGGTATGTACCTCACAAGACATCTGCAACAACTTGAAAGGCCACAGAAATACCTCACTAAAAGAATCACAGGCCTAAAGCAGATGCCATATACTGACCATCTAAAAAACTCCAGCTATACTCTGTGGCATATCGTCTACTCAGAGGCGATCTCTGCTTAACATACAAGGCCATGTCAAACCCTGAGCTGTTGGACATGCTCCACTTAAAGAAATCCCAATCCCTCAAAGCCACATGCTCCAGGGATCTAAACCTTGTCATCACAATGAACAAAACATGCTGGAGGGATAGGTTCCTGACCCAGAGACTCCCCATACTCTGGAACAGACTGCCCATACATATCAAGCAGAGCGCCTCTTTGGCCCTCTTCAAAAGGAACCTTGATGATTGGATGGGAGATAGGAACCTCACCCTGGGGATTATGTCAGCTGTCCTGTTAGACAGGGGCCTGGAGAAGTAAATATTGTGGGAAGAAATATCCAGGGAATTGTTATGGCTAGGCTTGCATAGGCTCTAGGGCCGATAGCCTAGTACCAACCTATGAACCTATATGTATATATATATATATATATATATATATATATAAGTGTTTTATAATAAATACTATATGTGCTAAATGCTGGTATTGCTTATGACTGTAATCTGCTTGAAACTAGCATTTACTAAATGTTCAATGTGTATTATTATCTTGGAGCTTTTCTCCTCGGGCCTCAGCTGAAAATGGACATGTATCCAGTTGGACTATCTCGGTCAACAAATGTAAAATAAAATAAATAAAATACAATGTATATATCTATATCTATCTATCTATATATATATATATATATATATATATATATGTATGGGTCTCCTTCTAATGACCGAAACGCCGATTCGCCGACAGTGAAATCACCGACACGAAACGACCGACAATGCAGTTGACCGACACGCTCGAATCCCGACAGACGGAAGACCGACAAGGGGAATGTGTAAGCGACCTGGTAAGTATGCGATAGTGAGGATTTAGGAGTAGGGAGCGGACAGGTAAGTGTGCAATACTCAGGGATGTAGGGTTAGGGTGTGTGATAGGTGAGTGCGGTAGTGTCGGAGCTTGGGGTTTGGGGTGTGTAAGTGAGTTAGGGTTAGGGTGCAGGTAGGGAGAGTGTGCGGTAGTGTCGGAGCTTGGGGTTGGTGTGTAAGTGAGTTAGGGTTAGTGCAGGTAGGGAGAGTGCGGTAGTGTCGGAGCTTGGGGGTGTGTAAGTGAGTTAGGGTTAGGTGCAGGTAGGGAGACTGTGCCGTAGTGTCGGACCTTAGGGTTAGGGTTTGGGTTAGGGCTAGTGGATATGTGTTGTAGTGTACTGTGTTGTTTACGTGTAGTGTGTCGGTGTTATGGTGTTCGGTGTCGCGTTTGTGTGTTGTCGGGTTTCTGGCGCCGGTGATTTCACTGTCGGCGAATCGGCGTTCGGTCATTAAGTAGACCATATATATATATATATATATATATGTGTGTGTGTGTGTGTGTGTGTGTGTGTGTGTGTGTGTGTGTGTGTGTGTGTGTGTGTGTGTATATTTATATATTTATTTATATATTTATTTTTATTTTATTTTATTTTATTTTACATTTGTTGACCAGGCTAGTCTGGCTGGATATATGTCCATTTTCAGTAGAGGCCCGGGGAGAAAAGCTCCACATTAAAACAGACTAGACACAAAGTATTAAGTAATAAGTTGCAGAACATTAAACTTCAGATGCAGATAGGTTGCTAGACAAAAACAGGTGATTAAGGTAATTTAGCAAACATTGATGGAACAGAAGAATAGCACAAAAATAAGATAAGGTAATATTTGTTTTTTTTTTTGTGAATGCTGTGGGAAGAAAGTCTTCTGCAGAATATGGGAGATCAGGTAGTTGAAAACAGGATTGGAAGAGTAAGAGGAGGTGGAGAAACTCAGGAGAGAAAAAGAGGTAAATTACATCTTAGGTGTATATGAGCAACTAGAGCATCTAGATGGTAGAGGCCTTAAAGTGGCAATAAAGTGAGTAAGAAACTTGGGAAAACTGATTGTGATGTAAATAGACAGAGATAGTCTTAGTCGGGGTTTGAACAGGGACTTAGCCAATGGCTTTTAAGGTATTGTTTTAGTTTCTTTTTGAAGAGTGAAGTTGAAGATAGTGATGTGAGTTCACTGGGAAGTAGGTTCCAACGTTTCCCCACAGTATTAGAGAAAAGGGAATCTCCTGCTTTGTTGTTGGGTTTATGTATGGATACCAGAAGTTTATTGGCTAAGTGTAGGTTTGTAAGATTCTTATATGGGGAGATTAGACTAGTGAGAATTGGTATGTTTTCTGGGTGGTAAAGGGTTTTATGTGCAATATTCAGTTGATGAAATAAAATTTGATTGTGGAATTCAAGCCAACCAAGCTGCTTCAGATTTAGGCAGTGGTGTGTTCTAAAAGGGGAGCTGGTAGCAAATCTGGCAATATTATTGTAAGAGACTGCCAGCTTGAGGAGGTTGCATTTGGATAGATTTGTATATATAGGAGAGGCATAAAAGAGAGTAGAGATAAGGTGGGTTTGGGCAATAGTAGTTCTAGCTATGGGAGTAAGGAAGGGCTTTATTTTGTAGAGGGAGCCAAGTTTTCGGTTTACTGATTTGATTGTGATGTTGATGTGAGTATCATAGTTAAAGCTGTGGTCAATAGTTACTTCTATGAGTTTAGTAGTAGTGTCAGGAGATATGACTGTACCATTTTTAGATTTGATAGTTAAGTTAAGTGGGGTGGACTTTTGCGTAGGAGTAAAGAGCAAGAGTTTAGTCTTTTTGGGGTTAAGGAGGGGACACCGCTGTAGAAACCATTCTTCTACAAGCTCAAAGTTATTCTGGGTGAGGGACTGCAGTTCAGACGGCCCTGTGGCTGAAGATATTAATGTGGAGTCGTCTGCACATTGTATAGTTACAGCTTGGGGGATACTAATAGATAGATCGTTTATGAAGATAGAGAACAGAAGAGGGCCTAATATGGATCCTTGGGGTACACCAAGGGTGACAGGTAGGTGGGAGGATAGAGTGTTTTCCCATAGCACTGCCTGTTGCCTGTTGACTAGACAGGACTTGAACCACTGTAATGCTTGAGTGTCACATGAGAGGGACTTGAGAAGATTCAGCAGTAGCTGATGGTTAACCATGTCAAATGCTTTTGAAAGATCAATAACAATAGCAGAGGGCAGGGTATTATTGTTGATGTGGTCAGAGAAGGAAAGAAGGGCAGTAGTGGTACTATGGAAAGGTCAAAAGCCATGCTGGGAGCTGGCTAATAGGCTATTTTGAAGAGGATGGTCTAATAGTTGACGGTGGATGCATTTTTCCATGATTTTTGCTATTGGAGAGAGGAGGGCAATTGGATGGAAGTTTGAAAATTCTGATGAGTTGCCACCTTTATGTAGTGGGATGATATGTGAAACTTTCCAGATGGCTGGGATAGTACCTTCAATAATGGTTCTATTTATAAGGATAGAGATTGGGTAGGCAATAACTTTGGCGGCAATTTGAAGGTATTTAGAAGGCAAATGGTCTGCTGAAGGGGTAGAGGGTTTGAGTTTTTGAATGAGGGTACAGATGAGGGATGTGGGGACAGGGCAGAGTTGGAAAATGGGAGATGAGGTATGTGAGGAGGAGGAGGGCAGATTTGAGGATACATGAGGTAGAGAGTTAACAAGTGACTGGATGGCTTCAGTAAAGAAGTTATTGAAGGAGTCAGCAATTTGTTTGGGCGTGTCAAGGGTAATTCCAGATGGGGTTGGAGTTTTAGAATTGCCTGGGTGAATGAGTCTAGTGATACCTGACCAAAATTTCTGTGGACTTTGCTAGTTAGTATTTTGAAGTTGGAAGAAGAAGTGTTTTTGTCTGATATTATAGATGTTTTAGTAGAGTTTCTGAGTTGTTTAAATTTTACATGATCAGATGGGTTTTTAGAGGTACGCCATTTGGCCCAGACTTTGCTTCTTAGCAAAATTTTTTTCTTGGTTTCCTTAGTAAGCCATGGAGTTGTTTTGGTGGAGTTCCTAAGGCTACAGGAAGGGGCATGGTAGTCAAGGATTTCAAGGAACTTAGAAATAAAGTATGCCACAGCTTCTTCAAGTTGGAGGTGTTTTAATGGTGTCCAGTTACATACACTCAGTTCATTTTGGTAGTGTTCTGGGTTGAAATGTTTATTTGAGCGAGTAGTTCTAAAGGTTGTAGGGCAGGGTATATTAAGCTTTTTCCTAATAATATAGGTTAGGGAGTGATCACTAAGGTCATCAGGCAGTATACCTACATTATAGGTTATGGACTGGGTATTTATTAGGATCCAATCAAGGGTGTTTTTTTTGTTGGTGGGTTTATGGGTGTGGGTAGGTGAGGTGATAATTTGGGAGAAGCCATGTAGATTTATGTGATTAGTTAGGTTGTCAGTATTACAGGTATTCCAGTCTATATTAAAGTCAACTAGCACAATGGTTTCCTGTGGATAGTTAATGGACAGCCAGCAAAGGATATTTTCTAGGGAGTTGATGTTATTGCTTGGAGGAAGATATGAGCATAAAATGTAGATGGATTTACAAGTATTTAGCTGTAGCTTAGTGATAATAATTTCAGAGTTAATACTGGATGGTGGGTAAGCATCTAGTAGTGAAAGTTGGAGCCCTGCTTTGTATATTATAGCCACACCCCCACCCTTCTTGTTAAGGCGATCTATTCTTAAAATGTTATACCCAGGAGGGGTGATTTCATAGTCTTGGGTTGTTGGTTTTAACCATGTTTCGGTTAAGCAAAGGATGTCAAAGTCATGTACATCCAGTAGGGCATGAAGGTGTGTAACTTTATTGTTTACACTTCGTATATTTAAGTGAGCTAAAAAGAGGGAGTTGTGAGGCCTTGTAGGGGTAGGAGGGGGAGAGGTAGAAGGCCTACTAGGGGAAGCAGGACTAATGTTGGTAGGGCCTGGATTGGGATGTATATCACCATCTTGTAGGAGGTGTAGGTGTAGTCTATATATGTGGATTAGAGAAGGGTTTAGTATGTTATGTCCTTTCTTAATAAGGTGGTGTTTGTAGTTAATATGGGTGACTATGATATATTGGGAGGAAATACTTGGTAGTGGATGTTATGTTTATGTGTTTAAGGCTAGTTGGTAAAGGAGGAGGGGATGTTTGTTTTTTGGGCTGGTGGAAGCTAGAGTAACTGAGATGTTCATAGGCAGTTAGGGTGTAAGGAATGCAAAGGAAAAGAAGTATTGAAAATAGAAGTAGTGTTTTGAGGTAAGGTGATAAGGATGGAATAGGCATAGTGCTTCTAGAGTAGAGGGTGGAGAGTGGAAGGATGGAGTGTATGTTAAGATAGGAGGAGTGTCTTAGAAGATGGAAAAGTATAATGAGGTTGTGGGATGGGATTGGTTAATGGTGAAAGTGGGTGTGGATAGAGAGGTATAAGGTCAGATGCAGTGGGGGTGGGTGAGAATTGGGGGTAAGGTAGGGGAGCGGAGTGAGCCTGCAGGGCGAACGGAGCTGGTAGAGCTAAGTAAAGGAGGAAGACCTGAGGAAAACAATCAGTGGAATGCTGACTACTAGAGATAAGTTAGGAGGAGGTAGCTGAAGGAGGTAATAGAGGTAATGATTGTTTGAGTAGGTTGGGTAGATAAGAGAATTATGATAAATATAAAAAGGGAAAGTGGGACAGAAAGAAATGAGTAAGGTAAAACTAATTACCTAAGAAATTCTATTCAGAAGCTGTAGGCTAGGTGTACTGGGAAAAGCATGCCCTCTAGTGGCTACACACTGAACTGCTGCAGTAGCTCAAGGGGGGAAAAGTAGGTTTAGGAGTAAGGGCGGGAAGAGTGAAGTCAAGTGCAGGAGCAACAAGAGGGAAGGGATGAAGGTAGAGGAGTACAGAGTTGTAATGCTGCTGGCTATCCTGGCAGGGAAGGGACAATTATTCCCTACTTAGTATGGAAAAATATAATTTACAAACAGTAACAAACATACTTTCTGGCTTCCCTGAAGGGATGAGTTCTGGGAGAAGATAACCTCTTTTCCTTGATTTTAGGATGAGAAAGTAGGAATTATTTAATGCAGGGACCCAGGGTCTTCAGGAAGGGCAGGTTATCAACACTAAAGCAGGACAGGCAGCTAGGCAGGCTGGGTAGACAAAGGGAGAAAGAAGAGAAAGTAGTGAAGAACAAAGAAAAAAACAGTTAGCAGTTAAGCAAAGTAAAAAAATGTCCTAGTCAGTTAAACAATTTACAAGAATACACTCTAAATCAATATAGCTATGTAAGAGGGGTGAGCAATGAAAATAAACCTTTAGGGTATATCAGTCAGTTACAACAATAGTATAGTGAGAGCGTATTATCTTGTAAACAAATACAAACAAATTAGAAACACTAAAGCAAATATAGGTAGAGTATTAGTAGTTCAATACAGTGTATGCATGACTGTAATGCAGATTAAATTTCATTCACAATGACCAGTAAGCAAATACAAGCAATTAGAATCACTATAGCAAATATAGGTATAGTATTAGCAGTACAATACAGTGGATGCATGACTATCATACAGATTAAATTCCATTCCATAAGATGTTCTGCTTAACAAGCTGAGAATGAAACAGTGCAAAATAGTAAGCAACTATACACCTTAACAAAAGTTAACTAGATTAATATATATATATATATATATATATATATATATATATATATATATATATATATATATATATATATATATATGCGTGTGTGTGTGTGTGTATGTGTATGTATGGTATGTATATGTGTATGTGTATATATATATATATATATATATATATATATATATATATATATATATATATATATTTAATACACACACACACACACACACATAGCTGTGTTGTGGAAACTGTAATTTTATCCCACTCTATCTACCAATCTCCAGAATCTCATATTTTACACTTTTGGGTGTTATACCACTGTGGTAAACAAGAGACTATTTCATGTAGTGTTCTAACTACCCCAGGTAGTACCAGCAGTGAGACAGATAGATATTCCCATCTGTATTCACTTGTAACTATTGTTTGTGAAGTAATGCAGGAATCCTTCTTTTGTGTCTTACCACTGCCCATGTATTCTTAGCCTCTGTACAACTGAGCATCAGCTACCTTTAGTCCCTGTCCTCTATATCAGACACCAAGAGTCACTTATGACCCCTGGACATAATCCGATACCTGCCCCAGTATTGTAGTTAGGAAGGGGTGAGAGGAGCAAGTGCCTTGGTTGAAAGTGTTGGGGGGAGCACAATCTCTAGTGCAGTACTGGCTCCTAAAAGCCGGTATTGCATTTGTGGTCAAACCTGAGCACTGTAGTGCTCTGTGTGTGGTCTAAACTGCAATAAGCAGTTTGCTGCAGTTTAAAAGTGAAAAGAATCACTTTTTTTTAGCTAAAACTTGAGCACTGTAGTGCTCCATGTAGGTAGGGTATTAACTGTAGCAACTGTCTGCAACATTTGAAGCAAACAGTTTGCTACAGTTTATAAGAATACATTTTTAAGGAAAACACGAGCACTGTAGCAAGCAGTTTGTTATAGTTTATAATACAAAATTGTTATTTATTTTTTAATAAAATGGAGGAGGGCCAAGGGCAGGACATAGAAATGGATTCTGAATGGCTGGGGGGAGTGAGTGGTATGTGTTGGGCATCTGGCCACCTGGTTGGTGTGCCAAAAGAAGGGATGTCCTTTTGTTTTGCTCTTCAGTGAAAAAGCTGAGGGGGTGGATCTGTAATAAGCCAATCTCTACAATGTAGGAATCGGATTAATACAGTATTTTTTTTTTTACTCTTTGCTTGAAGAGTTGAGGGGATGGGTTGCTGGTTCATGTTATTGGCCCAGTGCCAATAGTTTAGCCAGCTACACTTCTCTTTGCCCCTATTGTCAGAGAAGAGAATGATGCAGGCTAGCACAGACTCATACTTACTGTTGTAGGGCTTTATATTTTATGCTTTACCCATTCCCCAACATCATGACTCACTGTGCAGTAACATAAGTCAAGAGAACATCTGTCTGTGTCTGCCCCAGTATTGTAAGGTAAGTATCCTCCCCCCAGATATATCACTAAGGGCTATTGTTCTGTATTTAGAACTCTTCCCTCTGGGAGAGGTCAGTCGGTGAAACACCTCTACAGTTCTCATCCCCACTAGCCAACTCCTCGAGTGCCAGACATGCTACTTGAACCTAGGCGGTCTGGGTCACTGTCAGGGCTCCATCCATCTGCACCACAAAGCCAGCAAACAAATTGTTTTTAAGAAATTGCATGGATGCAGTAAGATTTGATAAAAAAGTATACACAGTTTAAACAATAACAGTCCTAGCAAAAATCATATATGTACGCGTTATTTTAATGAAATCAAGGGAAATATTTTAATAAAGTATAACAATGGCACCGTGGTGCAGAGGGGTAGAGTCCTAATGGAACCCAGAAGACGATGGTTCATTCACTGGATATGGCTCCTGAGGGCTCAGATAGGGGACAGTAAACAAGTGGTGTTTTGTTGGTTTGCCTGTCCCAAGGCAAGGGGAGTATGCTTCAGCTGGTTAGTGAAAACTGGTGGGGATGTAGCAGACTACCAAAAAGGTTGGGGAACATCCTAGCAGTTGTCTGCTGGATTCCATGGTTGACCTCACTGCATATCACATGCATGGGATTAGGACTGAGGTCAGCATGAAAAAAAGTGCCCATGGCATCCAGTGGTAAAGCTGGAACTAGAAGTAGGGACACCAGGAGCAGCTAATGGTGAACTACTGGGGAGCAAAAATGATTAAAAGTAGCATATAATAACAGTAAGCTTTAAACAGAAATACAGGTGTCTGTCTAGCCACAGCATAGTTAATTTAGCTGGAGGTAAAATCACCATGCAATGTGAACATGTGTCAGTGGCTGGTAAGAAAACAATACGGCACCGGTAAGTTCCCAACTGATGCCGTGAGTAAAGTTATGTCATACCAGAGACAAATATGTAGTTCTTCTGAAGGAGGCTCTTTAAGAAGGCTTTAAATAAGTGTTTTTTGGAGCTTGATCTTATACCACAAGGCAGATGTTTTGACAAAATACATAGGGGATTTGGAATTACCAAACCTATTATTTGCATTTTAGATGCTGGCAGTACATTAGCAAAAAAAGAAAACCCTGTATTTTGTGTAATTTTCAGAGGGAATATAGTTGAACAAACTGGGTGCCATGTTCACATTCTATTTCAGAATAAATCAGACATGCAGATTAGAAAAGCAGAATGAGTATCCATGTTAATAATCCTAAGGATGAGGCCCTGAAAATGCACACACGATGAATATAGACAGACATACAGACAGGCACACACGCACACACACACTGACAGACACACACACACACACCACACACACACACACACACACACACACACACACACACACTGAAATTTGTGGTCTCCACAGGGGAGAGTACTGAACCTGTGAGCTTCATTGACATTTCACCTTTTGTTGTCACCCTTCAGTGATTAATTAATAATCTTTCTTGTAAGACAAAGCTACAAGATGATATATGCATTGAAGTGCACATGTCTACCAATCACCAGCAGTCAGTTAAACTACAGACACAGTAAGGGCCAACAGCACTTTGAGAAAAGCCTTGTTCTGTCTCTCTGATCTGGGATGTTTCTCTGAATAAAGAACAGTGTTTTATGCTCCATTTGTACAGCTGTTCATGGTGATGGTATGTCACAGTTGCCAGTGAAGTTATGCTTGGGTGCCTTTCTCTGACAGGAAAATAGATATCTTATTGGGTAAGCTACTTCACATGGTATGTAAAAGACATGGGACATGTCATGGGAACAGAAGTGCACACTGTCACAGACGACGATACAGACAGAACGCCTAAGTACTGATTGCTGATTGTAAATTAATGTGTTATCAGTGTCATTTTACCATCAGAAAATTCACCGCTGAGGATGCTGTTAATGCTAGGAGCATTAACCTGAAGCACTGGAAGATACTGATATCTGTGCGGTCATGGAAACTTGGTTCAGGACTGCGGAGAACACCCCTGCCTTACCAGGCTATACCTCATTCCCACTCATTCTGACCCCAAAATGAGGTTGGGAAGACTAAGGATGGTGGAGTCTTTATCTTCATTAAGGACAGGCACACCTCCAGACTGGTTTGCCAGCATAATGCACTGGAACTACTCCAGGTGCAACTGACAGTTGGCAAGACACCCATCCAAATTATTGCCAGCTATAGACCTCCCTCCATGACTCAGGAAACCCAGTCTTCTTACCTCTACTTGACTCCACTTAGTGACTTCAACTACCCCACCATAGACTGGGTGAACTATTTCTGCACTAATGCTCTCACTCAGTGATTCCTTGACTTTATCAATTCTAATGGACTAGACAGCTCGTCTCATGCCCCACAAAGGGAGGTAACATTATGGCTTATTTCTCACCAACATGGATGACCACTCCACCACTCCCATAGTTTGTTCTTCCCTGGTGAGATCAGATCATCGGACTTTCTCCTTTGAAGTTTCTATCCCACCCAACTCCCCCCCAACTGTAATCAAGCTAAACAAATTCTCAAAAGCTGACTACAACATTCTAAGGGAGGGTAGCTATAGCTTCACACCACTCACACCACTGCCCCCCCCCCCGAGAGGATGCAGACAACTATGCTGAACAGTACGCTAATGCAGTATACAAACATCTGTGCAACTGAATGGACTCAGCCATACTCAATAGAACTAAAACTTGCTCCTCAAGGAAACACAAACTTGTTTGGTGGACATCCTCTATCAACAGGCTTTACAAAAAAATAAAGAAACTGTTGTCCAGGGGTAAAAAGGTACATATTTCAAATTGGAAAAACTCCCTCCTTAGCCTCAACAAGCAAATTAAATCACTAGTGAAAGCCTCCAAAGCCAATTATGAATCAAAACTAGCCTCCAAGACAAAGGGGAAACCACAAAGCCTTCTTCAGCTACGTCAGGAACCTCCATGGCAAAGCCCAGGTTTGTTCCGAATTAGTACTTAACAGCATCACACTGATCCTATTGACTTAGCCAACCTGCTAGCAGATAGGTTCAGCACAAACGTCACCCCCCTGTCCCCCTCAAAGGCCCTTTCAGCATTCTCGATATTTGTCCTGCACCTCACATCTCTGTAGATCAAGTGCTAAAGGCCCTATGCAAGGCAAAGAACACAGCTTCCATGGGACCTGATAGTATCCCAGGCTGTATTCTGCACCATCAACAGCAAGAACTTTCTTTGCCATTGAGCACTCTATTCAACCACAGCCTAAGTACAGGCTTCATTCCAGCAGAGTGGAGAAATGGCATTGTCATCCCCTTGCACAAAGGTGGTGCCACTACTGACCCTGGAAACTATCTCCCCCTATTAGTTTGGCAAGTCTGATCTGTAAAGCCATGGAGTGTATTATTATGGATCTCATAAACAATGACATAGGCAATCTCCAAGCACTTGACCTCACCCAATTCGGATTCATCAAGGGCAGATCTTGCCTGTTGAACCTAGTTGACTTCTTTGACACTGTCACCAAAGCTCTGGATGAGGGAAAGTCAGTGCATACAGCTTACCTTGAATTGTCCAAGGCCTTTGACACAATCACCCGCTCGGGCATCATCAAAAAGCTAACACAACTTGGCATAATTCCCTATCTCATCAGGTGGATGGCCAACTGGCTCACAGACAGGACCCTCAAAGTCAAAATAGGTGCTTCCACTTCTGATAGCAGGCCTGTCACTAGTGGAGTTCCCCTGAGATCTGTCCTGGGACCCCTACTGTTTGGCATCTACTTCTCAGAGGTCCAGGCAAAGACAAAAGGTCTGTGGCTGACCAAGTTTGTGGATAACTGTAAGTTGGGTGCTGACTCTCCAGATGTTGTTAAGATACTGCAAAAGGGTCTCACAGGACTAATGACTGGTGCCAAAATCAAGGTAAATGCAAAAAAATGTATCATCATACCATTTGGCAAAAACACAGCCCCTAC
Source organism: Protopterus annectens (assembly GCF_019279795.1). NCBI lineage: Eukaryota > Metazoa > Chordata > Ceratodontiformes > Protopteridae > Protopterus > Protopterus annectens. The sequence continues at coordinate 883,729,313 of NC_056743.1, read as the reverse complement.
TCATTATCACATCAACGACAACACCCTAACCGCGCAGCCTGCGGTGAGAGACCTGGGCATTCAGGTTGGTGACAACCTCACATTCCACCACCATGTAGTGCAGTGGTCAGAAACCCTTTTACTTGGTTGATCTCATAAGTAAAGGGATTGCATCCAGAAAAAAGGAGGTTATTACCTCTCTATACTCCTTCATTAGACCAATAATTGAGTATAACACCCCGTTTGGTATGTACCTCTCCAACCTCTGCACCAACTGGAAAGGACACTGAAATACCTCACAAAGAGAATCCATGGCCTCCAACACCTGTCCTATGTGTACAGGCTCAAATCACTATCACTCTATCACTGCTTGTACTGATTGCTCAGGGGTGATCTGTGTCTTGCTTCCAAGGCAGTCTTAGACCCTGCCCTACTAGAGATGCTCCATATCTGTAAGTCTAACTCCTCATGCATTACCCACTCGAAAGGCCTGAATCTAATATGTGACATCAACAAAACCTGCTGGAGAGACAGGTTTGTCTCCCACAGGCTGCCCCGTCTCTGGAATAGAGTTCCCATACATGTCAAATAGAGCACCTCACTGACCCTCTTCAAGCACAACCTTGATGAGTGGATGGCAAATCAAACATTTGTCCTAGGGGTTCCACCTGTGTCCCTCACTGATAGGGGCTACAGGTGCTGACAGGTTTCTTTTTTGGGATAAACTCTTGGCTAGGCTTGTAAGGGCCCCAGGGCCATTAGCGTAGTAACCCCCTATGAAATGAGAATAATTTACAATAAAAGGGTATTGTATGGGACTTCACTCCCAGCACCACTCCCTTTATTATATATAACTGTACACTTGCACTTTTGAAGAAAGTACAAATACAGCCACCAGCAATTGTGTTGTCAGCAAAGCACTGTTACAAACAAGGAAATTTAATGTAATGAAAAGCTGACCGCTTACTTGCAAAGGGAAGTAAATATTGTGGGAAGAAATAGCCAAGGAATTGTTATGGCTAGGCTTGTATAGGCCCTAGGGCTGATAGCCTAGTACCAACCTATGAACCTATGAAATCTTCCATACAGCACTAGTCTTGTGACAGATGTGTCTTTTAACAGCTTGGGTAACACCCCTGACATTATACCTACCAACTTCTTTTCTCAGGAATTATGACAACATTATAATTACAAGGACCCAAAAACAGGGACAAATTGTATTCAACAGTTTTTGCATTAAATGCATTTTTTAAGCAATAAGTATGAAATGTTAATGTTGAGCAGTACTGACTAACTGTAATCCAGAAATGTGAAGGTCAGGGCAAGAATACAAAGCAAAAATTAGTGATATTGGAGAAGTGTGGCCGACAGTGCTAAAACAGAAATGTCAGAAAAGGATGCCCATTCCTCTTGTATATAGAAGTGGTCTGTAAGTAGGGGCAAACCAAGCTAAGACTTAGTCTGGCAAACTGTCTGAAATCTTTACCAGATCAAGAGATTCACTGTACCATTCCTTCTCTAGCACAGCTAAGCTAGACAATGAGGAATACAGACAGAGGACAAACTCCTTTATTTTCACTGTATTAGTAGAGGTTGTAGGTAAGGACAAAATGTGCAGAGGAGAACACTAATGCATTCTCGTCAGTTAGAGGTACCAGCCATCTAGAACTTCATGAGGAGTAAATGATTTAGTAGAGCTTTTATGGAGGATTGTAGAAAGTGCACAGTTCTTCACTACAACAGTGAAGCTACTGACAACTGCATCCTTCAACTTTACCCCTGAAAAAGTGGAGGTTGTCAGAAAGTTTGATAGTAGTACATTTAATTTCATGAAAGCAAAGCAGGCTTCCTGCCATAAAAATATGGGAGCAGGAGGAGGTAATTAAGATATGCTGTCCATTTCTCATCCTTAGCAACAACAGAATATGCACTGAGAATTTTTTTGCAAGGCTAACAATTATCCTGTCATCCAGAGCCCTACACCTGTCAATCAAAAGATTTACACGAGGAACTAAAGCTATATATACATGATCAATTAGGCAGATAGAAAATTGGCAATTAAGAGTAATAATTGAGAGTGGCATGTCTTTGTGAGATGCCTAAATCACTGAAGTTTATAGCAATTTCCGTTTAATAACATGGCAGACATAGCTCTCAACCGTCCATCTCCAAACTGTGGAACAAATGGGCAACGTGGAACACTTGCTATCAGCTTAAACTAGAATGCTTGCAGCATATATAAAAAGCTTTACTTCATACTTTCAGAACATTCTTTTGATGAATTAATGATTCAGTATTATTTACCTTGAATATTTGTTTAAAAAATGTTAACAATGAATGCTAGTGGACTCATTCAGTGTGGAACATTGTGGAAGAAGGAATTTCTAAGACTCAAAAGAGGGAATGTTTCTCATAATGGGGTAAAATTAAAATGTATTATAACAGATGTGAATAGACAGATCAGCATGTCAGACAAGAAAGGATACTGAAGGGCAAATGCAAAGGGTGAAAAAGGGTAGAAGCCCTTCAGTCATTAAGCTATGCTGCTATCTCATCTAAAGGACATGAATAGTGAAAAAAAATTATATTCAGTGGAAAAGGTGTGCATGTATGAGATTTGGTAAAAATAACTGGATTACCTGAAATACATAAGTATCAAAGTGGCAAAAGAAAAGAATGCTAAATTCTACTAGATAACCCATCTAGCTATCACTATCCTTCATATATTTATTTGTTATTCTGTTATAAACTACCTACTGCGTATAAAAAGGATCCACTTTGATCACCTAAAATGGGAATCAAACTTAGAAATTAAAAAAATAATTAAATGGATACATTTTCTTGGGCCAACATGTTTGCAAAGAGTGTTACTACAGCATGTACAGCAACTTTTTGTTCTTGTTTTCACATCACACATGTAAGCCTAGTTGTCTTATGAATGGCCCACTGCAGCACCCGTATTTCTTTATTTTTTTGTCATTTGATTAAGTTATGTTTAGATTCCAAAAGGAATTTGGCATGGAATAACTTACTATGACAAGCAGTAACCCCACATTGGAGTCCAAAAGCTGGGGCTCAGCCTGTTCCTATTCTACATGCTAATGGAGTCTGCCAGAGCCCTACACCTGTATCCAGAAAGGGAATTGGGCTCACTACATCAAAAGAATTCAGCATTGTACATTGGCAAGGTCAGCCAGAGTACAGGACTTAGTTATTGGAGGACCCATTAAACTCAGTGGGAAGTTTTGCTGAAGAGGAAGCTCCTTGTGTGTGTGTGTGTGTGTGTGTGTGTGTGAGTGTGTGTGTGGGGGGGGGCATGGTAATGCAAGTTCCACTTATATGTGGAGTTGTACTGCGCCTTTTGTCAGCTGTGGAAGAGCCTAGGACCATAAACATGACCTGGTCAGTGTAGTGCAAACCTTTCCCAAACTCCTGTGTGGACAGCTTACAGTGTTCATTTTGTATAAAATAGAGTTGATTCCATCATGGGATTGTGACCCTCCATGCCTATCACTTGTTATGGATAGGGAGAATACAGTCATGATGGCCATCATTCCTACATTCACAAGTCTACCCTACAAATAGATCTCCTGTACAAGATGGCTTTATTGCCATTCAGCTGCACTTTGGCTGGACTCTGTAGCCGCACTAAAGTTTTAGGTAGGTATGAGCTACTCTAGGAATATGTAATGATATTCCTTAGCAGAACATATTACAGAGTTTCATTGCCTATATCTGGTGTAGCAGGACTTCTATCATTTCAGTACCTCTGCATTACAGGGTACTGAAATGGGTGAATGCCATCCCTGGAATGATGTCAACCTAGGGGTGAAGATAGAAATATTACATCAGAGTAGCGAAAGCAGGATAACAGAGGCTCTATGCTCCACTACTCCAATTCTTTTAGAATTCAGCCCATCATTTGCAAAGATCCATGCCACCATTAAAATGAATAATAAACCTGTTTAGTTGACTTTACCCTGTTCTTGTTGCCTTGTTACCACAGATCAAATGTATTTATTTCCTTTTTCCTTTGTTTTTAGAGGACTGCTGAACCAGATGTACCAGGAAAAAAAATAAACAAACAATACTAAGTCATGTGGTGCTGCGGTAGCGTTGTCGCCTCATAGCAAGACGTTGTCCCGTTCGATTCTCAGCTAGAGCGTCTTCTGTGTGGAGGCATACGTGAATGGGGCGCACCTTCATTGAAGGTTGTGCGTCAGGGCTGGTAACCCGGTACGTAAAAATCCACTACCAATCATTAGCAAACCGGAGTTCCGCTGTGGCGACCCCTAACTGGGAAAAGCCGAAAGACACAAACAAACAAAGTCATGAAGCATGCACATATGTCAAATGCACTGAGAACATTGTTGGGTCATAAAGCATCCACAAAAAGTCAAATGGAAAATTGTTTTACTACTGAGCAAGCATTCATAGATCATACCTCTTAAATATCCTGATTTTGCCTCATATTTTTGCCCTAGCCCTCATATTTTTTTTAATAAATCACTGAGGATTACAGTCAGTCAGTAATGTCATATGTAAGAATCTAATACTTGTTATCAGAGGCATAGGGTGTGGCAAAGCGGGTGGCTGCCTTGGGCACAAGGTGTTGGGACGTACAACTGGCAGATGCTATAGTGTAGCGGTATAGTACTGCATTCAAAAATGAATACCGATACAGAATTTGCAGTCATGGATGAAGCTTTGTGAGCGGCATTTCAGCTGTAGCTGCTTATTACAGTTGTAGCAAGCAAGACAGTAGGGTGTTTTATTTTTTTGTTCCTAAACTTACAGTTTGAGGGGGGCAGATCACCAAACTGCACAAGGTGCTGCATATGCATGCTGATATAAAACCTGTTGTTCTATTAACTTTTAAAGAGAATTAGGGTAATATTTAACATTTCCCTGATGTTTGTTCCGTGTCCTTACATTATTTTTAAATTTATCCTTGACTCCTGCGTAAAGACGATGAGAGCTATTTCACAGATTAATATCAGAAGAAATACATGAGATAGTGCTAAAATAAATCCAGTGAGCCAAATTACAGAAGAAGGAATGGTCTAGAATGAGTATTACAACTTTTGCTACATTAACTAAAATTGAAAATTATCAAAAACCTTACAAAGAGAGAGAGAGAGAGACAAAGACTCCCAAACACATTTTTCCACTGGAGAAAAACAGTTTACAATCATTCTTAAAATGGAAAAAAGTAAGAATGAAGTCTGAGTTATAAAGGAAAAGGGTTTATCATAAATCAGCACTTAACACAGCTGCTGAGAATTGTACACATTTTAATGTTAAGGGTAAAGTGAACCTGTAGAGTAAAATTCCTTCGCAGTGGCAGGGACTTTTAACATTATACCACTCCCCACCCCCAATACACATAACAGCAGCAAGAGCAGTTACCTGTCAAATGTAGATAATGTACTTCTGATTAAACCCAGAGGTGATGAGAGAATGTTTTCTGCTGTCAGTTCAGAAAGGCTGTAAGTGTTTTTTACAATTTAACAAAAGCCATGAAAAAAACTGCGGTGGTGGTGCTGCAGTAGCGTTGTTGCCTCACAGTACGATGCTGTCCTGTTCGATTCTCAGCTAGAGCGTCTTCTGTGTGGAGATATGTGTGAATGGGCGTACCTTCATTGAAGGTTTGTGTCAGAACTGGCAACTCGGCACGTAAAAAATCTACTGCCAATCATTAGTGGACCGGAGTTCCGCTGTGGCGACCCCTAACTAGGAAAAGCCGAAAGACACAACAACAAAAGCCATGAAAAAAATGAATGGGGGTGACAATGTAGACAGTGTACACAAAATGTAATGCTGAAGCTTGCTTGAAATAACAAATGTGAGAAAGATCAATAAAGCACAGATTAGAAAAACACTAAGTTTTCTGATTAGCAAACTGCATGCATCCTATTCACATCTGACAGTTTCAAATATTATCCATGCCTGCATCCTTTTTTTTCTTTTTATCATCAAGATTTCATGTAGTAGGTCATCTTCAGCTGCAGAAAGATCAAGTCAGGAATGGTAAATAGGAGACTTATTTATGTACTGACAAATGAAATATGTGGAAATACATAGGATGATGAAAAAAAGAGTAGTATCACATTCCCGGCAGAGACTTGGTAATGTGTAGTCGTTGCAGCAAGCAAGTCTACGCACACAAATGCTGCATGGCAGCTTTAAATTTGTCATTATATTTGCTGCTGTAATAGGCATTGCACACTTCTTTCATTAATCACTCACAACAGTTTCTATATTGATTTTCTTAAAGGGATATTTGCTTATTCACTTTTTGATTATTGGGATGACCAGCTGTATGAATCACATTTTGAGTGAAGGACCAGGAAGAAAAATTTTAGTGAAGTTAATCTACATCGTACAATTGCGCTTGTAATTGAACTAATATAACCCACACAATGGTAAAGCAGTATGAGGTGAGTAAGAAGTTAGGTAAGAGCAACAGGCATTAGTAACTGCAGAAGTATGACTTGGCCAAAACCAGTAAAGCAATATGAGGTAAACTAAAAGATCCAGTTAATGGCAACACATTTTCACAGTAGTGAGAATAAAAACATGACATTTAATGCAAATTCTTAACATCTACTAATGTACTTAATCTTAACTGAGAGGTAAAATGCGTACATAGGGTAAGTTATCAAATTCATATATTCTATTGCATCTAGTTTAGTAAATTGGATTAACATAAGATCAAAATGCATAACATTGAGATGAGAACATCGAAAAGGCAAAACAGAGAATGGTCACAAACCTGAAATGCACAACATCAAAACACACACATTCAGTCCATCACATTTTCACATCAGTAAGTACACAATCAACACAAACAGAAACCTGTCCCTTTAAACTACACTGCAATGAATGTCAATGTCTGCACCATGCATGAACCACGTCTCGACTTACAAAACTTACAATTAAACAAAGTAAGTGATATTCTATTTACTGTCACAACCTTATTTTACAATTTTGCAGGGGGGCAAGCCCCCTGCACCCCACACCCCTGGAAATTATATATACCAACTCCAAGATCACATTACAGAGGGGAAAAGGGTTCCCGGTTTTCGATGTACCGTGATCCCTGTTCAAAAGCTACAAGGTTTAAAACAATTATCTGTAAAATCTGCAGCTGGTTTTTCAATGTTTTATGTTTCAGTTTTATGACCATTTGCTGTTTTGCCTTTTCGATGTTCTCATCTCGATATTATGCATTTCGATCTTATGTTAATTCGATCTACTGAAATAGATACAATCTATTGGCTTTCAAGCAATTTGACTGCTGTAACCCCATGGTGATTGTTTTACTTCCCATATGTAAATATCTCAAAACTATTTCTGAAGAAAGCAGATTATTCCATAATCTTGAAAGGTGGTATGTACTATATCTCCCCCTTTTTGTATTATTTGATATTTATTTTTAACATTAGGTTCCCCAGTTTGCCGTTAGCTTGCCCCACCAGGGGCGGCTCGTGCTATTGGACTTGCAGGACTGAAGTCCCCCCAGCTATAAAAGAAAAGAAAAAACAAAACAGATAAATAAAAAAAAAATGAAATAAAAAAACAATAGCGAGTCCTGGAACTCTGCGCACGAGCGCTCGGCATTCCCGCAACTCCATGCATGCGTGCAGGAATCTGGACTGGTTAAACAGCAGTTCAGATTAGTAAGAAAGCATCAGACTACAGAGATGCCCAGAAGTCTATGCAGTTACAACTGCATAGACTAGAAGAGGAATGGACTGCAATGTCTGCAGGCTGGATAGCTGCTTGTTCTCGTGGGAAGGACTTTACTTGCTGCAGGAAGGGGATTTTGAAGCTGCCAAATGCAGGAAGGACTTTATATTTGTAGGTCAATGGACTTTGCGCTGGCAACCTGCAGAGAGAGAGAGAGAGAGTGTGTGTGTGTGTGTGTGTGTGTGTGTGTGTGTGTGTGTGTGTGTGTGTGTGTGTAAAATGCCCCAGTTACATATACCTGGTGGCTACAGAGAAACTCAGGAAATATACCTGGTGGCTACAGACTAACTGAAGCTCAAACTACCTTGAGTGCAGGTAGCAAGAGCCTGATATTCCCTACTCACCACCACTTGTGAAAACATTTCAGATTTTTGCCTCATATTTTTGTTCTGTTCCTCATAAAATCTGTGATTTTTTGGATTTTGAATTCACTAAATAATGACAGGCATTTAAATTTCAGACTTCACATTTTTTAGAAAGTACATGTTAACACAAAACATTTTATTCTAGCAAATTTTTAAGTTTATAAGATCAATATTTGAAATTTGGCCCTATATTTGGGGCTGTTTGTTTTTGTCTTTCCTTCAGGTTTTCCCAGTTAGAGGTCTCCACAGTGGAACTCCGGTCCGCTGATGATTGGCAGTGGATTTTTACAGTATTCCCCCATTACTGGCTTTGTCCAAGTTTTTTGTGCTAAGAGGTTGAGAGCTATGGTGAGAACTGAATTCACTGAATATGTTTGGAGGCTGTCACCACAAACAGAACCACACAAAACTGCCAACAGGCATGCACAAAACACTAAAAAAGAAAAAAGAAAAAATCGCAAACCACATGGTAGAAAACAAAGAACTTTTTAATAGAAAATGCAAATGACTAAGCACTTTCACCTTAGTATTCCAACAGGTATCTTCAGATTCATTTACCATATAATAAAACCACGTTTAAATATCTTGACTAAAATGAGGCAACCATTCATTTTAACTTACTCAATAAATTTAAAACCATGTACGATTACTTCTTAAATCCACCTTATATTGTATATAATAACCTGATACACACTAAATAAAAACATATTTATAATAAACTTCTTAATTTAAATGCTAACTATTCATTTAACTTCAAGGTTAATAACAATTAAACAATAAATATCCTGAAAAAAAACTTAATTCTGTTTTGTGTTACGTTATATGACACTGTCCTGTAAGGTTAAATCCTAGTTGCCCTCTGCTTTAAAATTGGCTTTACAGAGGTGTTATCATTGAGACCTGGTGCAACTGTGGCATTTAGTCTAAGTTGCCACCTGACCTCCTTTACCTCCACCTCAGTTTTAGCATCACCACCCCTTTCTTTAAATGAGACTCTATCTATCACAAAGAAAATAAACTTTTTAAAATTATTACATTTAACACTGTGTTCATACAGGGCATTGGGTATATCCTTGTTTTTAATCACTCTGAGATGCTCTCCAATCCTGTCCCTGAGCATACGTGTAGTGTTTCGCATGTAGAGCCCAGGGCAAGATATACATGTTGCCAAGGAGACTACCCTAGAGGAGTTGAAGTTGCATTTTCCTGGACATTTTAAAGAAAAATTACAACTAGACACTGAGACATGGGACCATCATTAATACATTTGCAATATTTGCAAGCTCCACAATTAAAATTTAGTGACCTATATCCCATTCTTTTACTTCCTTCTCCTTGCCGCTCTAAAATGTTTTTAATGTTCCTGCCTCGGCTATATACTATTTTAGGTCTCTTTCCACGTCTTTCCTTTGTTTCTTGTTCAAAGCATTGGTCCCAACAACCGTTGATGATATCAGCCACACTTGGAATCTGTTTGTTATAATGCAAAACTATTGCATCATCTTCCCTCACTTTCTCAGTGCCTACTGATAAATTTCCTTCAATTCTAAGTACAGGACAAAAAGAAGAATTTCTTCTCAGTATTACTTCTCTTTTTGTTTTTATTAATAGCTTCAATAGATATCCCCTCTCCATGAACAAACCAATCAAAGTAAACATTTTGTTCCTTAATGTAATGTCATCACTTACAAGCCTGGACAACCTCACCATCTGGCCCTTAATTATACTGCTTCTCTGATGCTGGGGATGACAGCTATTAAAGTGAAGCAAGGTATTTGAAAAGGTCTCTTTCCTAAAGATGGTACTGTCCAGTACATTGCTATCCTGATTTTTTAGTAGATGTATGTCTAAATAATCAATTTCACTTGCTTTCCACGTAGGTTCATATGTTCATAGGTAGGTACTAGGCTATTAGCTCTAGGGCCTATATAAGCCTAGCCAAAATGGTACCCTGGTTTTCGCCACCCAAGAAAATTATTTTCCTGTCAAGCAGAGCCACAGAAGTGATCCCTGGGGTGAATTTCCTATTTCCCATCCAATCATCATGATTTTTCTTGAAGAGTGCTAATGAGAAGCTCTGTTTGACATAGATAGGTAGTCTGTTCCAGAGTATGGGAAGTCTCTGGGACAGGAATCTATCCCTCCAGCATGTTCTGTTTATTGCGGTGACAAGGTTTAGGTCCCTAGAGCATGTAGCTCAGAAGGATTGGGATTTTTTTAAGTGGAGCATGTCCAACAGTTCTGGGTTTGACATACCTTTGTATGTTAGGCAGAGATTGCCTCTGAGTAGATGATATGCGACGAAGTAAAGCTGGAGTTTTTTGAGACGGTCTGCGTAGGGCATCTGTTTGAGGCCAGTAATCCTCTTTGTGAGGTATTTCTGTGGCCTTTCCAGTTGTTGTAGATGTCTTGTGAGGTACATACCAGAAGGGGCATTGTACTCTATAATGGGTCTAATGAGTGATGAATAGAGGGGAACAATGACCTCTTTTTTTCTGGATGAGAAATCTTTTTTGATGAGGTGAGCCACGTAGAAGGATTTCCTGACCACTGTGGCGATGTGATTATCAAAGGAGAGACTACTGTCCACCTGTGTCCCAAGGTCTCTTATCACACTTTCGGCGTTAAGTAGACTAGTTCATGGGTACAGAGTTTTTACCAAAGGGGATGACAATACACTTTTTGGCATTGAGCTTCAGGCCATGGCTTTGACACCAGGCATTTGTCTCAGTGAGGCCCTTTTGTAGTATGTCCACATCATTAGGAGTTTTGATTATGGCTCCTAGTTTGCAGTCATCTGCAAACTTTGTTAGACAAAGACCTTCTGTGTTAGCTTGCACTTCAGAGAAGTAGATACCAAACAGGAGAGGACCCAGGACTGAACCCTGTGGTACTCCACTTGTCACTGGTCGGATTTGGAGTCTGCACTTTCACAGTGCATGGGTTCTGTCCATGAGCCAGTTGGCAACCCATCTTGTGACATAGGAATTTATACCTAGTTTAGTAAGCTTATCTATAATTCCAGAGTGGGGGATGGTGTCGAAAGCCTTGGCGAGATCTAGATAAACTGTGTGAACCACCTTACCCTCATCTATGGTTTTGGTGACTGCTTCAAAGAAGTCAATCAGGATTAGGAGACATGATCTGCCTTTTACAAACCCGAAATGGGTAGGGTCCAGAGTTTGGAGATCACCAATGTCTTTGTTTATGAGTTCCATGATGATACGTTCCATGGCCTTGCAGACCAGGCTCGTCAGGCTAATGGGGCAGTAGTTCCTGGGGTCCATCGTGGCTTCACCTTTGTGGAGTGGGATAACCATTGCGGTGCGCCATTCAGTGGGCACAAAGCCTAAGGTGAGGCTATGATTTACATGGTGTACATGGTAGGTGCCTGTTCATTCTATCATTCATGCAGAACGCGGTCTGGGATATTGTCAGGTCCCGCCAGGTGCCATGTCTTGGTGTGTCTTTGGTTTGTTTGTTGTTACCTGTGCAGCCATGATTTGATTATCAGATGCATTCTTCTGGGAGAGAGATGGGGGGCTAGGGGTGGAGGGGGGTAAAGTTAGCACTGAACCCATCTGCCATGTTGGTGGCATTTCCAGTTGGTTCTGTATTTAGTGCCATTGTGCCGTGTAAATGTGAGCAGATCTGGAGATTGCCATTGAGATGAGAGAATGCTTAGTAGGTCTTTAGAGTTTGTGGTTCTCTCTTTTCTTTAGGTGATTTTTTTTTTTTGAATTTTTATTTGGAGAGTTTTTTCTGAGGGATCTCAGCTTCTTGCTCCCTCTGGGAGGGAGTCTTTTACTCTTTTTTTGCAACAGTTTCTTTCAGTTTCTTTTTCTTTTGTGAAGTTTATTTGCGTGGACCCACCCAATAGCCCTTTTTTTTTTTTGGAGTGAGCAGCATCTAAGGGATAGTTTCTTTAGATGCAATAATTTGCTCGTAAATAAGCTTTGTAGGATTTGGCAGGGATTACCTCTATTGTCCATCTGCATGGGTGTCATGAAGATGGAGCAGTCAAGTCTTAGAAGTTAACTCTTGGTTTTCAGTTAGGGTTGGTGGTTTTTTCTATGGGTTTGGTGGATTTTGGGGTGGGATGATTGTTCAGTGTGGGTAGTCACTGATCGATCTGACCCAACAAGGAACTCTGGTGGGGTGTGGAACACTGGCTGCCCATGTTAGAAAATTTGAGGCCTGGGGTGGTGGTGTGAAGAAGTTGGTGTGTGAGTAAAGTTGATTCATGAATTCCAATCGCCTTGGAAAAAAGCTTTGAGCAAAGGATTGGTACATTTTCCAGTTTTGGGAGGGCTAATGGTGTGGCGGGAAGTTGATTTGGACTGTTGTTGGGTACTGCCACTTGTAGAATAATTGAAATCAAATGAGGAATCTGGGGCATGGTGGGGGGTCTGGGCAAGCTACAATTTGGGTAGTACCTCGCCCAGAGTAAGTGCACTGGATAAATCTCCAGAGTAAGTTGCTGTGCACCAATATGGAGGTGTGGATATCCTTAATGAACTGACACGCCTATGGAATAATTGCTTCATTGTGTGCAGTGTTTCCTGAAGGTGTGTTTATCTGAATAGTGGCCTGGTGTTTTTGGGTGCTCTGCATGTCTGTTTAAGGTCTCTGTCACTTGAGGTTGTCATGTTTCTCCGTCACTGCACAGATGTCAATGCTCTCCATTTTTGAGGCCTGAGTCTAGCACTGGAGGGAGGTTTAGACTTCTAGTACTGGCATTGTGCCTCTCAGATTTTGCTTGCTGTTGTTTTTTATGGTGGTGAAAAAATTCATTTTAACCTTTTCTAAAAAGGCAGTATCCGGCCTGAGAGAGCGGTAGGGTCAGGGACATCTCTGCGGCTGCATTGTGTGTTTCTCTTCTGGCAAAGCATTGTGGTCTGTCGATCATGTCCCCCCAGAATGACAAACACTGGATCTAGCCATTGCTTAAAGTCAATCATTTTGTCAATGTACTTGTTGATGTCACCTATTTTGTCCTTGTACTGTGGCAGGAAGCTGGTGATGGCCTGGGTGCCTGGTCATTGCTAGGGAGGCTCTGCCATATGTCTCTTTTCATAGAGTCCCTCAGGAGTCTCTCAGTCAGGTCATCCAGGGAGAGTGTACAAATGACAGTGTTGGCATTGTGTATTTGTTGTGGAGTGACCTAGAGTGCGCGTGTGTGGTGTGTGGGAGGCGTGCACACGACAGTAAAATAACTTTCTTTGTTGTCCCTGGAGGTTGGACAGGAGTGTGTGTGTCTTTGGAATGACACCTATGACTAGGTGAGTGTTCACGTTAAGTTTGACTATATGGTGTATGGAACACACTAGTGGCCTGGCTATGTTGTTACAGGGGGTGTGTGTTGGGTTGTGTTGGTTTTGTGTGCTGGGTGTGGTCTTTCCACAGTTGCTTTTGTTTGTTGGCTATCTTACGGTTTGGGGGAAATTTAGGTGTGGTTTTTTTAAATGTAGGTGTGTGTTTTGCGCTTGTGTGTGTGTGTGTTGTGATGTTTGGTGTTGTGGGGGAAGTGGGGTGAATGTGATTGTGCAAGTCTGTGTTTTGGTGTTTGAGCTTTCATCTTGACTGTCTATATACAAGTGCATCTCTACAGGTGGTACTTCCAAGTGGTCTACAAGGGGCATCTCTTGGTGTACATGAGGTGGGGGGGGGAGGATGAGGAGGGGTTGTCTGTATTCATGTGAGGGCCCAGATTGCCCACAGTTCCCAGGATAGAAGGAGAGGGATAGGTGCTTGACAGGAGCTGACTGCGGAGCTTTCCTCTGATGAAGTGTCCGGATAGGTGCTTGCCGTCCTAGACAAGTGAGGAGTGTTGAGTGCCAAGTAAGTAGCGAACAAGAGTGCCAGCTCAAAGATTCCTGTTTCTGAACAAGAGTGAGAAGAAGAACTAGTTGATTGAAACAAAGAAAAAGATTTGAGTGCGGAAAGAAACTAGAAGAAGAATTAGTAAAAGCCTACAAAGAAAGGCAGGAAGGCTCAAAGCCAGTACATAAAGAAGTAGCCTTAAAACTGGCAGCCATAAACCACCATTGCAGCAGTTTTAAATTTCCAAACCAAATCTGCTTGTAAATTTCCCACTTGCAGCTGTGAGACCCACTCCCATGTGCAGTGACTGTGTGTGTCCAACTCCCACATACCAGTGATCAACATGCATGTGCAGATTCCCCATAATCCCCCAGTTTTCAATAGTCCCTAATTTTTTTTCATGTTTGATTTTGTTTTCTGTTTTTTTGTCTTTCTTCATTTTTTATGATTCCTTTCATTGTTTTATTATTTTCATAAAATGTTCTTTTCTTTCAAAAAGAAAATTTCTGCTATATGTTCTTCAACAAACCCACGGGCCTCATTTTCATCCCCCTGCCATAAGACCTTAATCATTAGAAGTCTTCCATAAGAATATTCAAAAGACCCAGGGAATTCATTCTATCAAATAGAAAATAAGGCCTCATTTTCATCCGTGAAATGAAATTTGGGGTAAAAGTACTGTTGGATAAGATGCAAGTAAGCTTTAATAAGAATACTGTTAAAGAGTTACCAACATTGAAAGCCTTTGTTGTTGCCATGCAGAGAAATATTACATAACAGATAAACATATAAGCCTTAGGTGTTGAAAAATATATGACATATTTTAAATAAAGGACAGGATTACAGTATTTTTCAGAAGTCATTACATTTGTTGTAGACTTGCAATCATCTTTGCAGGCTTTTTGCCGTAAACTAACAGAAATAATTGCCAGTCTATCATGTGTGGTCTAACCTGTGCAGTAATCCTTGCAAGAAGCAATTTATCTTGAGCTTGTTTGTGTTTTTTTTTTTTTTTTTTGATTTTGTTTTCCTGTGAAACAAGTAGATAGTTAGTTGTTGGCAGCAGGTCTAATTTATTTTTTCATGCCTCACAGCCTTTTTGTTCCCATCTAGATATTAAGTAAGCTGTCATGTAGCTAATGCATTGAAATATTTTTTTTTCTTCTACACTTCATTTTGTCTTGATTGGACTCCTCATATGACAGTTTGGCACCCAA
Organism: Protopterus annectens; assembly: GCF_019279795.1. Lineage (NCBI taxonomy): Eukaryota > Metazoa > Chordata > Ceratodontiformes > Protopteridae > Protopterus > Protopterus annectens. Next base: position 883,714,177 of record NC_056743.1, on the reverse strand, counting down.
GCAGAGAGTATTTTAATTAAGTCCAAGTTTTTGTGGTTTTGAGCATAGCTCTGCTGCCCCCCTAGTATTGGCCACACCCTTCCTGCTTCCCCCCTCTAATGCAGTGCCTCCTGCAGTCCCTCACTGATAAACTGTCCCCCACAATCACTGTCCCCACACAATGCATTCTCCTCTCTGGATCAAATCAAAAAAAATAGACCGTAGATATGGCCATATAGAGATAGAGAATTCCTAGACGTTTTTTTTCAGTCTCTTTTTTTTTTTGCATTTTTTAGATATTAACAGAGAGGGAGAAGATTAATTGATGATTGAAGATTGGTGTACGTTGGTTGTATAAAATTGAGAATAGATACTGAAAAGTCAAAAGGTGCAGGTATATATTTATTGCAGTGACAGGGTTATGCATGCAGGTGTGTCACTTGGTTCAGACTGGAAATATTGATGTTTGGTAAATACATCTGAATTAATGTCCACTTACTAATCTGCTGTGTAAAGCATACCAATGATTTAAAGGTAACTTGTGTAGTTAGTAACTGTAGTGAATGGTAAATACTTCTAAAGATACTGAGACATCTAATGGAATTGATAATGGAATATTAAATGCCTTTAAGTACAAGAGAATGGTCTGCAATGCACTCTGAAGCAAAACAGTAAACTATGGACATACACCTTGGGACATGGTTTCCAAGTGTTGCAGGTAACAGAAAGGTAGTTCATTGCAGGTAAAACAAACAAACAAAAAAAACTATTTAAAAGCTACACTAAAGAGAAATTCACCAATAAGGTAAACAGGTTTACAAGTTTAATTCTGAAGTATGAAACTAAAAACCCAAAAGTTAATATTCTTTTAAGTTCAAACTATTTTTAGAAAATTTAATTATAGTATAGTATTCCAGCCATGATGGTGCAGCAGTAGTGTTGTCGCCTCACAGCAAGAGGTACTCCTGTTCGATTCTCAGCTGGAGCACCTTCTGTGTGGAGTCCGCATGTCCTCCCCGCAGTCCAGTAGCGTTCGAAAGACATGCGTGAATGGGTGTGCTTTTGTTGAAGGTTGGGTGTTAGGCTGGCAACTCAACACCGTAAAAATCTGCTGCCAATCATTAGCGGACTGGAGTTCTGCTGTGGCGATCCCTAACTGGGAAAAGCCAAAAGAAGAAGAATTCCTGTAAAAGAAAATACGTCATTATAGTTGAAAAAATGCAGAGAATAGTTCCTTTAAATGTAAAAGAATAAAGGTGGTATACTGATGATAGGATAAGGTAGCAACCTGCGACTCTGCCAGTCCAGGTTCATATAATGTCTCAGGCATTTGAGTGCCAAGCAGGGAGGGAGAGAACTGATGTGGATTTTGCCTGCTTTTATCTCTCAGGTGATTGGTACGGACTGTGTACTGGGTGAACAAATCATGTTAATTTATCTCTGGACTTACTGGGTGGCATCTCCTCCTGGGTAGGGGGTCAAAGCAGTTTGAATGGCTGTTTTACTTGCATGAGTAAGTGAGTGAGCCACACTCCACATGCAGTGCCCATAATATCCACGTGCAGTGCCCATAATATGCTTACTCTCAAAGTATAACTGAAGGGCACATAGAATTATAGGCAGTCAGCAAAAAAAATTCTCAAACCCCCTGTGTTAATGAAAGCCAACCAAACTCATACAAGACAAAGCAGTCTGATATCTTCTGAAGGTTTTGGGGGTCCCAAAGACTGATCAATCAATCCAGCAGTCAGTTAGTAAAGAAAGAAATGTCAGGCTTGAGGAGAATGACAGTTTAGGAATATGGTTAAGGACCTGAAAGTATATCCACAAAGTAATACATGAATTAAAGATTTGAAGCTGATTTATAAGGTTTTTAGAGATTTAAATTCCACAGTGTAAGATAAAGAGTCAGTTGCCTGAAAATAACTTAGTTGATCTCCATTATTCAAAAACTAAAATAATGTACTCTAATGTGTTTTTGGCCACCTGCATTCCACACTTCCCTGAACACACACACACACTCACACACACACACACACACACACACATATATATATATATATATATATATATATATATATATATGTATGTGTGTGTGTGTGTGTATATACATACATACATACATACTAACTCCTTGGTCACAAAATGATGGAAAAGGTAGAAACTCTAAAACAGTTAACATCAGTCTAAAGTAATGATGAAATTCAACCAGTTATTATTGGGCAATTACATCCCAGTCAACTAATTCTTGAGGACTTTCCAGGGTGCACACATTTGGTATATCAATAAATTTTAAGAGGGGACTTCTGTGAATTATCGTAAATGCAAAGAGAAAAACTGACAAAGATTAGTTTTTAACTACATTTTTTTACTGGGTGGCACAGGATAGAAGTAAAAGTAGCTGTCAGCTTTAAAAATGGTGTTACAGGTTCAAAGATTAGTTTGTTACTTACCCATACCTCTCAACTGTCCAGATTTTTTATTCATATTTTTTGTCTTTTCTTCACAATTGTTTTGATTTTTTTGGCAAATCACTGAGTGTTGAAGTCGTTAAGTAATGATAGGCATTTGCGCTACAGACTTCATACTCTTCAGAAAATGTATGCTAACCCAAAACTTGTTATTCTAACAACTTTCTAAGTTTGTAAGAGCAATATTTGAAATAGGCTTTGTCTAGATTTCCCTTACTGAATTTTTACTTATAAAAATATACAACATATATGCATGCATGTACGTGCAAGTGTATACATGAATATTTGTGTGTGTGTGTGTGTGTGTGTGTGTGTGTGTGTGTGTGTGTGTGGGTGAGTATACGTGCTCACTTGCAGACACACACCAAAGCCATTCAGAAACCTTGTATGACTACTGGCAAAATATGTTAGACTGTTAACTATTATGTCCTTCTGTAGCTCACATCTCTGCGCCTTACAAAAATCAGTAAATGTATGGTAGTGTGCAGCTAGAGTTTTGTAAAATCCTAGTTACACTATGTATGAGTCCCTAGTAAAGCCTTCCAATGCAGGGGTGATAGCCATCTGCTGTCATTAAACTGGTGCAGTGCCTATATAAGACTGACACTTTTCCCTGCAGAATGGGGTAAGTGGTGTGCAGACACTTATATCATCACCTAGAGAGGTAACACCCTGTAGTGTCTTCCAGAGAAGTACAGCCACCTTTCTTATACCTTTTCCTTTGTCATCCCCCTCAAGACGTCTTTGTTCCTGGTACATGTGGTAGAATGTTCTGGAGGTTACTTTCCTGGCCCCTTCTCAAACATGACATTTTATGACGTGTCCCAAAGCTTCGCAGATGGGATGGCTGAAATAGAACTAGTATCAATAAATGCAGAAACTAACAGCGCAGCAACTGGAAGGCAGGAAAATGAAAATGCTGCATTCCAAGTTTCAGAGGGAAAAAATGATGGCAAATGTCCATTTAGCAGAGCATGTTCAGCACAGATACAATGGTCTACACTAACATACTGCGACCCATCCCAGCAGATAGTACTGATTTTACTTGCAGGTATGTTAAAGTGCCAGAAAAAAAGTCTTTACTGCAGGAACAGTGAGTCTGGCACATGAGTTTATTGCAGCGGCTGGCTAGCAACTCAAGTTTGTCAACACAACACTTGAAGTCTATTATAGACACCATTGACAAGAGAGAAGGTAAATATTGAAGTTTGTCTAGGAATTAGCCTACATTCAATGAAAGGACAGGGTGAAAGTGCTTTGTAGGGATAGCTTTTTTCTTTGCCATTTTACAATCCCTTAAATGTTTCCCCATTTCTGGGAACAAAAATGAGGCAAGTCTCTGGTAGGAATTAATTCATGATTCAGATACTGTTTGGAATTGGCAAAAACTCTGAAGTCTCATTTAACAGTTTTATACAGGCTATGAGTCTTCCTTTTGTGATGGCTGTATTTTTACTTTTCCTGATCACAGAGTTTGTTTTCTGAAGAGTCACAATTCTTGTGCACTTGGGTTCGTCAGCAATAAACTCATGTGCCAGACAGACACATTGCTGTTGCAGTAATGATTTTTCTGGCACTTTTAATGTACCTTGATGACATGCCATTTTAGTAGGTAGTCTGTATTCACCTTTAAAAATACCCATTTGTTGTTGTAGTTTTCAAGGATGGGGAATCATCTGGTACAAAGTATGGTATAAAATTTGAGAAAGTTATCAGTACTGGTCTGCATTGTTAGGTACTAGTATTACCTCTCATTCACAGTGATAACTGTAATTCACATAATCTCAATTTCTGCTAGGAGACAATTTGTCAGTATTTTTTGGAGAAATATTGTATGTATATTTGTACTATTTTCTATGTGTTTCTTTATAGGTTCATAGGTAGGTACTAGGCTATCGCCCTGGGGCCTATATAAGCCTAGCCAAAAAGGTACCCTGGCTTTCGCCACCCAAGAAAATTATTTTCCTGTGCCCTTGTCGAGCAGTGCCACAGAAGTGATCCCGAGGGTGAATTTCCCATTTCCCATCCAATAATCAAGATTTTTCTTGAAGAGTGCTAATGAGGAGCTTTGTTTGATATAGATAGGTAGTTTGCTCCAGAGTATGGGAAGTCTCTGGGACAGGAATCTATCCCTCCAGCATGTTCTGTTTATTGTGGTGACAAGGTTTAGGTCCCTAGAGCATGTAGCTCGGAAGGATTGGGATTTATTTAAATGGACCATGTCCAACAGCTCTTGGTTTGACATACCTTTGTATGTTAGGCAGAGATCGCCTCTGAGTAAGCGATATGCGATGGAGTAAAGCTGGAGTTTTTTGAGACAGTTTGCATAGGGCATCTGTTTGAGGCTGGTAATCCTTTTTTTGAGTTATTTCTGCCTCCTTTCCAGTTGTTGTAGCTGTCTTGTGAGGTACATACCAAAAGGGGTGTTGTACTCAATAATGGGTCTAATGAGTGACGAGTAGAGGGGAACAATGACTTCTTTTTCATGGATGAGAAACATTTTGTGATGATGTGTGCCACATAGAAGGATTTCCTGACTCCTGTGGCATTGTGATTATCAAAGGAGAGATGACTGTCCACCTGTGTCCCAAGGTCTCTTGTCACACTTTCGGTGTTAAGTAGACTATCACCTATGTGGTAGCTCATGGGTACAGAGTTTTTACCAAAGGGGATGACAATGCACTTTTTGGCATTGAGCTTGAGGCCATGGCTTTGACACCAGGTATCTGTCTCAGTGAGGCCCTTTTGTAGGATGTCCACCTTGTTAGGCGCTTCGATTATGGCTCCTAGTTTGCAATCATCTCATCAAGTCATCAAGGCTCTTGAAGTTCTGGCTCAAGAATTTTTAGAGAGAGGTTACTCTAAATGGGAAATTGATACAACTATAAGAGAGGCATGGACACACAGAAATGATAGATGCAAACCGTACTTCAATAACTCCTATCATAATGATGGCAATAGGGATAGACAGACCGATAATACATTTAGAGTAGTGTTTCAATATTCAAGTGATATTAATGAATTTACTTCCATTATTAAGAAAAATTGGCATATTTTACAGGCAGTACCTGGGCTGTTGGACAAAATTGGAAACAATCCTACTTTTTCTTTTAAAAATAATCGGTCCTTGAAACAATATTTATGCAATAAGATGGATATGAGTAAATTTATTGGCCCAACCTGGATAGGCACGTTTCCATGCAGACGATGTTCTGCTTGCAAACATTTATATACCCATAGAACTTTTACTCATCCTATAAGAAACTTTACCATTACTAGTTCTAGTTATGCTGATTGTCGAACCACAAACATTGTTTTATTTCTCTTTTTGTCAGAAATGCTATGCTTTTTGTATAGGCAAGACTAATAGGATGCTCAAGGATAGGATACTTGAGCATATTCAAGATATTAATAATTACAAAGAAACCAATGCCTTAGCTAAGCATATCAAAGAGACAGATTGCACACATAATTTCAAGTTCCTTGTGATTGAAGTGGTTCACACAGGGATAAGAGGAGGTGATATAGAGAATCTGACTGAAAGTATTGAACAGAAATGGATTATTTCACTCCATGCAGAGAAATACCCCAGTTTGAATGGTGTGGAATCCTTAAAACCTTTCCTTAAGTCTCGTCGACTTAAACACTGAAATCGTTAGCTTTTTCACATGTATGTTTATTCCATTTACTTATTTTTGACAGATTTGTATATCCCTTTTTTATATAATGTTTACATATATATATATATATATATATATATATATATATATATATGGATTCCTATTACAAGAACGAAAGTTCACTACTTTGAACTTGTAATAGGAAGCCTCACTTTTGCGTAAGTGCACTTCACCAAAAACACTGCAGCACAGTAGAGGACATAAAAAAACAAGCTATGTCCTCCACTATGGTGCAATAGTCATGGACCTTAGGGTTAGGGCAGGGGATAGTTAGTAAAGCTATCCCCTTACCCTAACCCATGCCCTAACACTAAGGTTTGTGACTATCGCACCATAGTGGAGGACATTGCTATGTCCTTCACTACACTGCAATCGTCACCCTTACTATGACCCATGCCCTAACCCTAAGGTCCGTGTGTACTGCACAGAAGTTCAGTACAACGCCCGTTTGTTGTACTGAACTTCGTAAGTGCACTTTCAAGAGTGAGCATTCCATGCACTATTTCGAATTAGTGAAAATTCTATCTAGTGTATGATACCCATATATATATATTTATATATATATATATTTTTTTTTTATCTGCACATTCACACACTTTTTCTACACATTTTTACTTATATATTTTTATATAGATTGTATATATATATATATATATATATATATATATATATATATATATATATATATACTACATACTGTATTGATTTTAATAATGTTCGATAGCTATAAACAGAAATATGTAATACTTTTTTTAATTTTTTATTGCTTCTATTTATGGTATACATTTGTTTTTTAATTAGTGTATGTTAGCTGATGATCTAAATTTGCTATATTATGGGTCTGTTAGATAGTCATTTTGTCTGATGAAGCAACCAGAGCAGTTGTGAAAGTACTTACGTCTGTGTATGTTTTTCATCTTTAAGAATAAATTTTCGGTGTGTAAGTTCTGGTGCAGCTGTTATTCTTTATCATTTTTAGTTTCTGCACTGCTCTGCACCCTTAAGCCATTCCTTTTGCATCTACCTTCTGTGTTAGCCTGTACTTCAGAAAAGTAGATAGCAAACAGGAGAGGACCCAGGACTGAACCCTGTGGTACTTCACTTGTCACTGGTCTGAAGTCGGATTTGGAGTCTGCTACTTTCACAGTGTGAGTTCTGTCAGTGAGCCAGTTGGTAACCCATCTCATGATATAGGGATTTATACCGAGTTTAGTGAGTTTATCTATAATTCCAGAGTGGAGGATGGTGTCAAAAGCCTTTCCAAGATCTAGATAGGCTGTGTAAACCAATTTACCCTCATTTACGGCTTTGGTGACTGCTTCAAAGAAGTCTATCAGGTTTAGGAGACATGATCTGCCTTTTACAAACCTGAACTGGGAGGGGTCCAGAGTCTGGAGATTACCAATGTCTTTGTTTATAAGTTCCATGATGATATGTTCCATGGCCTTGCAGAACAGGCTTGTTAGGCTAATGGGGCGGTAGTTCCCAGGGTCCGTGGTGGCTCCCCCTTTGTGGAGTGGGATAACCATTGTTGTACACCAATCAGTGGGCACAAAGCCTGAGGTGAGGCTATGATTGAACATGGTGCTTTGGTGGGGTGCCAGTTCATTCTGTAGTTCGTGTAGAACGTAGGTTGGGATGTTGTCAGGTCCCATGGATGCTGTGTTCTTGGCTTTGGAGAGTGTATTTTTTACCTGTGCAGCCCTGCTTACAGGAACGTTGCATTCTTCAGGTATAGAGATGGGCCCTTTAGGGGTTGAGAGGGGGGGGGTAAAGTTAGCACTGAACTTATCTGCCAGGATGTTGGCAATATCAGTTGGTTCTGTATATTTAGTGCCATTGTGCTGTAACTCAGAGCAGATCTGAGTGTTGCCATTGAGATTCTTGACATAGCTATAGGATGCTTTGTAGCTGTCTTTAGAATCAGTGGCAATTTTAGTTTTTGTAACTAGCTTTGGAGGATTTTATGAGGGCTCTCAGCGTCTTACTGAGGCTGACCAGGGAGTTCCTCCAATCATGGGATTTTACTCTTTTTTGCAACACTTTCTTCTGTTGTAGAGCTTGTTTATGGCAGGGGTGCACCAGATTGGCTTCCTTTTCTTGAAGGATAGCATCTTGTTTCTGTTAGGGATAGCGCGAGCTATGCAGTCGTGTAAGTGCTTATAAAGTGCATTTGTGTAGGATTCAGGAGTCGTACCTCTATTGTCTGTCTGCATGGGTGTCGTGAAGTTTGCCACTTCTGTCTTAAGAAGTGTGAAGTTGGCTTTGGAGAATTTTTTTACGGTGGTTTCCCTAATGGGGGGTGGGGCGGGATGTGGATGTCTAGGGTGATTAGCTTGTGGTTGGATCTGACCAACGAGGAATTGACCTCTGGTGTGGAACACCGGTCGCCCATGTTGGCAATGACCAGTCTAGGATATTGCTGCCCCTGGTGGGGGTGTGGATAAGTTGATCCAAGGTGTTGGAATTTATGAATTCCAGAAAATGTTGAGCAAAAGAGTTGGTACATGAGTAGCTTTCCCAGTTAATGGTGGGGTAGTTGAAATCACCCATTACTAGCGTATTGAAGGTATATGTCAGTTAAAACCCAGTTATCTACTCATCACAAATTTTACCTTCAACATGTGACATTTCATGTGGAACATAACACATTAGACAAAATGTATAATGGCATTACAGAATCTTATTGTGTTATTTAGATTACATGCTTTTCCACATTTTATTGCATTTAGAATATTGGAATGTGTGTCATCACTGCTATGCTTAGAGCATTCGGTTATCTTGAGTATGTATTTTTATTTGCAACATATTGTAACACCTAGAATAATTGTCATATTTCTTAAACCCATTATTTCTGTAAGAATTAAAAAGATGTATTGCCACTTGGAAAGTATGTTTGGACTACATATCATGTTACTAGAACAGACTATTTAAACTAGACTATATAATTTAATTCACAGCATATTATGCCACAGACCATGGATAGAATTTTGAGGGATCAAGTGGACTATGCAAAGCTATGAATCTTGAATTGCATAGCCTGCAAGACATGTAAGATTAAAAAAAGACAGAGTATGGGGTACTGACATGTCTCTGCAGATTTACACACAAATCATCCCAGGGTGTGCCTCATGCAGGTGATGTTAAACGTATGGCAGTGGATGGCTGGAGCAATGCAGGAAATGCTTCAGTGGGTATGCGGATCTAAAACATAGGTCGACACCATTACATTCTGGCATGCACTGCTTGGGCAGCATTCACAAACTAGTGTGCATATATCAGTGAAGTGCTGTCAGTGCTCAGCACTGCGCCAGGCTACATCTGTGGAGTAGCTTACATTGAGCGCAGTGCATTAATGCTGTGAACTGTTAATGAGGTGTTTCCTGTAGTCCAAGGTTTGAGTCAGTTAGTTTCTGATTTCCTAATTTGTGACTCTGAGCAAGTCACTAAACCAGACAGTGCTCCTAGGTCACCCCTGAAAAGGGGCATTTGTGCCCATTGGACTTTCCCAGTTAATAAATAAAATAAAATAAATAAATACAATAGATCATGTAACAGGTCTAAGATTCAGAAAGCTGTATAGCACTGTATATAGCAGGCTGCAACTAAACTGAAGGGATGCATATAGACATGCAGATTATGCATGTCTATCTATTCATATTTTTTAATTCCATATTCTGCCATTTGACCTTGTGGTATAATATTCTCTGCACTATTTCAGTCCCTAACTTTGAATTTTGGTTTGTGTTTGACTTTTAATTGTATGCTATTTCCTCTAGAAAAGATTCTCCTTATCATTAAGTTACAACAATATGAAGTAGATTTTAATACTTAATTAAAGTTAATCAGCCTGTTATAACTTAGACAAGTATACTTAGAACTGTTTTATAACTGAATAAGCTACTTGTTATTTTTTATAGCGTGTTGTAAATATTTCTTGCTCATCAGGCATGATTTTGCAGTTCAGGAAATGTGTATATACTGATAATGTTTGCTGCTGTAGTCCCTAAAATAGAACATGTACTGATCATTTTCACTAACTTCAGCAAAATATTTACTGTAGTAGCAAATACCTGTAACACTATACACGGCTGAAAGTTTTCTCTATATGCAAGGCATGTGCCTTAGATAAGTGTGTCACTTTGTTACTTTCAAGTTGGGATAAATTCATTATTCCACATTATGTAAGCAATCGGGAATTTCAAAGTACAAACAGGCTTCTATGTCATCTACATCCTTTAAACAAAGGTGTCCCTCAAGGGTCTTTGTGTCCAGGTCTGATCTACTTAGCTACCTTGCCATTTGAACCTCCAGCTACAGATCCATCCTCTCCGCAAGGTCCATCCTTCTAAATCCCCCTTCATACACTCCACTATACTGAATGCATTTTTTTCAGTACTAACCCTTCACCTTTGATAGTCTTTTCCTTTTAACCTCAAAGATGTCTGTTCCTACCAACATTCCAGTCACAGCTCAAGAATCACTTATAGAAAGATATCAAGTGCATTTCCCTCCGTAATAGTTTCATCCTATTATGCCAAATTAAAACAGCGTCTATAATTAAGTATACAACCTAAATATCCCATGATCACGGGAATATTGTTCCATTTTCTGCATAGCAATTTTCACTTTTCCTTTCCCCTTGTTTTTCTTTCTTTCCCGTTGTACTTTTCCTTCCCCCATTTGTCTCCCCCCTTTTCAAAACATAAATTTTGTGTAAACAAATGTGAAATATTTGCATAATTTGTGCATCATTCTTTTCTGCATTGATCACATATGACTATTGCCTTAACTCACGAGATTATTATTTTGGTGTAAATATTTTAATTGTTTGTGGTAGTTTCTCTGTATAAAACCTATCCATGCTTCTACTCTCTGTCCAGGCTGAGCCGGAATTATGTCCATTGGGATCACTACACCTGGTTAACAAACTAAACAAATACATAGTTGTTCTCAGCCATTTCAGATTGTAAAGATCTTGGCTGATGGCAAACAGCAGTTAAAACTGTGCAGCTGAATGAATAAGACACAGCCCAGTTCTGGAGGCTTTTTTAAAAAGTAGCTATGTCTTTGTTTCCTTACTAAAAAATTCTGTTTCTTCTTCAAATCGGATTTTAATTAAAATCTAAAGCTAGATAGATACAATCCTTGCATATCATCACTTAAGTAATCTGCTATAAAATACTTATTTACAGTTGATGTTCCCTTACGAAAGTGATATTTATGATGTATGCCTCTTGTGGTTTGAGAAGCCATTTTCAAATGAGATATAAAGCTTACATGTACACGACAGTTGTACAAGACAATTACTTGCACATTTCTTGGCTACGGATCACCATTTCACAATGATATTGTGCAACATCACTTTTGTATGCCTGTCATTTATCACTAATGACACTGTAACCAAGCAAAACGGAGAACTGTGCTGGGATTACTGCCTTTGTACACTGAATTTCTGCCTCCTGTTGCATTCTGTGTAACCTTACTAACTGTATGTAATAATCATTAAGTTCAGTAATTTTTGGACTATCAAAGGAAATGAAGTCAGCACAGTACTGAATCAGACCAACAGATTGACCTTAGCAGAGAGTTTGGATCCCCTGTAGCAGTTCTATTGGCGATATTAGTGTTCAGACTGAAGGAGTACATACTTTGTACGCTGTCATTCAATCTTTCAAGGAATGGTTCTGTGAATTACTTTTGGTGCGTCCCAACCACAAGGAGTCTTTAAAGACTGATGTTAGAATTTTAAGTCACAATACTTTTGCACTATACTACAAAATAATGCCAAAGTGCAGGGACAGAGATACATCTCCTGACATTTACCTTGTTACCACTCTGAGGCTATGCTGTCCTTAGAGTTAGTGTAATAAGGAAGGGATTATTAAAGCACAGCCACTATGGGGGAGGGGTTGCATAACTATCGTTGTCCTTACTGCATATTTGAGAAAACCTAGACCTGTGAAGTGCTACCGCTTACCAAGCTACAGTTTGGGTTGTGCTTTAGAAACTTCTAGAATTGTAGTCCTTAGAAATGACAAAGAAGGTTTACATTAACACATTTCGTATAAATCGTTGAATTATATCCCTTTGCATGCCCTTCAACACCAGAGTGCAGTATAAAGTGTGCAAATCTTGGCTTCAGTAACCCAACAACAACATGTTTTGCCACTGTACCTCTGTTTATGTGAGCTGCATGCAGAACTGGATTTGCTATAATGTATTTCTGTACATTTCAGTTGTAACCGTTTTAACTTACTGGTGCATTGAGCAAGGGAGGAAAGCATCTAACTAATGTGTTTTTGTGATGACTTCTGGGACAGTAAAGGCTTTTACATTTATCACTTACGGCATGCATGCATCTCCTTCGGATCCTTGTGACCACCCTGATGTGAAACAGGGGTACTGAACAAATGGGGAGTTAGTTTTAAACTTGTCTTCACTGCAGGTGCATCACTTTCTGGCCACCCCCAAGATTTATTTTTGATTTGCTGCTTTTGGTGGCAGAATAAAGAGACAAAAGTGTTAAGGGCTAAGAAATTCCGCGCCTGAACAGACTTTCTGCTGGATAACCTAGGGGCGTATGTCCTCCACTATGGTGCAATAGTCACGGACCTTAGGGTTAGGGCAGGGGATAGTTAGTAAAGCTATCCCCTTACCCTAACCCATGCCCTAACACTAAGGTTTGTGACTATCGCACCATAGTGGAGGACATTGCTATGTCCTTCACTACACTGCAATCGTCACCCTTACTATGACCCATGCCCTAACCCTAAGGTCCGTGTGTACTGCACAGAAGTTCAGTACAACGCCCGTTTGTTGTACTGAACTTCGCGTAAGTGCACTTTCGCGCAGTGAGCATTCCATGCACTATTTCGAATTAGTGAAAATTCTATCTAGTGTATGATACCCATATATATATATATATATATATATATATATATATATATTTTTTTATCTGCACATTCACACACTTTTTCTACACATTTTTACTTATATATTTTTATATAGATTGTATATATATATATATATATATATATATATATATATATATATATATATACTACATACTGTATTGATTTTAATAATGTTCGATAGCTATAAACAGAAATATGTAATACTTTTTTTAATTTTTTATTGCTTCTATTTATGGTATACATTTGTTTTTTAATTAGTGTATGTTAGCTGATGATCTAAATTTGCTATATTATGGGTCTGTTAGATAGTCATTTTGTCTGATGAAGCAACCAGAGCAGTTGTGAAAGTACTTACGTCTGTGTATGTTTTTCATCTTTAAGAATAAATTTTCGGTGTGTAAGTTCTGGTGCAGCTGTTATTCTTTATCATTTTTAGTTTCTGCACTGCTCTGCACCCTTAAGCCATTCCTTTTTGCATCTACCTTCTGTGTTAGCCTGTACTTCAGAAAAGTAGATAGCAAACAGGAGAGGACCCAGGACTGAACCCTGTGGTACTTCACTTGTCACTGGTCTGAAGTCGGATTTGGAGTCTGCTACTTTCACAGTGTGAGTTCTGTCAGTGAGCCAGTTGGTAACCCATCTCATGATATAGGGATTTATACCGAGTTTAGTGAGTTTATCTATAATTCCAGAGTGGAGGATGGTGTCAAAAGCCTTTCCAAGATCTAGATAGGCTGTGTAAACCAATTTACCCTCATTTACGGCTTTGGTGACTGCTTCAAAGAAGTCTATCAGGTTTAGGAGACATGATCTGCCTTTTACAAACCCGAACTGGGAGGGGTCCAGAGTCTGGAGATTACCAATGTCTTTGTTTATAAGTTCCATGATGATATGTTCCATGGCCTTGCAGAACAGGCTTGTTAGGCTAATGGGGCGGTAGTTCCCAGGGTCCGTGGTGGCTCCCCCTTTGTGGAGTGGGATAACCATTGTTGTACACCAATCAGTGGGCACAAAGCCTGAGGTGAGGCTATGATTGAACATGGTGCTTAGGTGGGGTGCCAGTTCATTCTGTAGTTCGTGTAGAACGTAGGTTGGGATGTTGTCAGGTCCCATGGATGCTGTGTTCTTGGCTTTGGAGAGTGTATTTTTTACCTGTGCAGCCCTGCTTACAGGAACGTTGCATTCTTCAGGTATAGAGATGGGCCCTTTAGGGGTTGAGAGGGGGGGGTAAAGTTAGCACTGAACTTATCTGCCAGGATGTTGGCAATATCAGTTGGTTCTGTATATTTAGTGCCATTGTGCTGTAACCCAGAGCAGATCTGAGTATTGCCATTGAGATTCTTGACATAGCTATAGGATGCTTTGTAGCTGTCTTTAGAATCAGTGGCAATTTTAGTTTTTGTAACTAGCTTTGGAGGATTTTATGAGGGCTCTCAGCGTCTTACTGAGGCTGACCAGGGAGTTCCTCCAATCATGGGATTTTACTCTTTTTTGCAACACTTTCTTCTGTTGTAGAGCTTGTTTATGGCAGGGGTGCACCAGATTGGCTTCCTTTTCTTGAAGGATAGCATCTTGTTTCTGTTAGGGATAGCGCGAGCTATGCAGTCGTGTAAGTGCTTATAAAGTGCATTTGTGTAGGATTCAGGAGTCGTACCTCTATTGTCTGTCTGCATGGGTGTCGTGAAGTTTGCCACTTCTGTCTTAAGAAGTGTGAAGTTGGCTTTGGAGAATTTTTTTACGGTGGTTTCCCTAATGGGGGGTGGGGCGGGATGTGGATGTCTAGGGTGATTAGCTTGTGGTTGGATCTGACCAACGAGGAATTGACCTCTGGTGTGGAACACCGGTCGCCCATGTTGGCAATGACCAGTCTAGGATATTGCTGCCCCTGGTGGGGGTGTGGATAAGTTGATCCAAGGTGTTGGAATTTATGAATTCCAGAAAATGTTGAGCAAAAGAGTTGGTACATGAGTAGCTTTCCAGTTAATGGTGGGTAGTTGAAATCACCCATTACTAGCGTATTGAAGGTATATGTCAGTTAAAACCCAGTTATCTACTCATCACAAATTTTACCTTCAACATGTGACATTTCATGTGGAACATAACACATTAGACAAAATGTATAATGGCATTACAGAATCTTATTGTGTTATTTAGATTACATGCTTTTCCACATTTTATTGCATTTAGAATATTGGAATGTGTGTCATCACTGCTATGCTTAGAGCATTCGGTTATCTTGAGTATGTATTTTTATTTGCAACATATTGTAACACCTAGAATAATTGTCATATTTCTTAAACCCATTATTTCTGTAAGAATTAAAAAGATGTATTGCCACTTGGAAAGTATGTTTGGACTACATATCATGTTACTAGAACAGACTATTTAAACTAGACTATATAATTTAATTCACAGCATATTATGCCACAGACCATGGATAGAATTTTGAGGGATCAAGTGGACTATGCAAAGCTATGAATCTTGAATTGCATAGCCTGCAAGACATGTAAGATTAAAAAAAAAAGACAGAGTATGGGGTACTGACATGTCTCTGCAGATTTACACACAAATCATCCCAGGGTGTGCCTCATGCAGGTGATGTTAAACGTATGGCAGTGGATGGCTGGAGCAATGCAGGAAATGCTTCAGTGGGTATGCGGATCTAAAACATAGGTCGACACCATTACATTCTGGCATGCACTGCTTGGGCAGCATTCACAAACTAGTGTGCATATATCAGTGAAGTGCTGTCAGTGCTCAGCACTGCGCCAGGCTACATCTGTGGAGTAGCTTACATTGAGCGCAGTGCATTAATGCTGTGAACTGTTAATGAGGTGTTTCCTGTAGTCCAAGGTTTGAGTCAGTTAGTTTCTGATTTCCTAATTTGTGACTCTGAGCAAGTCACTAAACCAGACAGTGCTCCTAGGTCACCCTGAAAAGGGGCATTTGTGCCCATTGGACTTTCCCAGTTAATAAATAAAATAAAATAAATAAATACAATAGATCATGTAACAGGTCTAAGATTCAGAAAGCTGTATAGCACTGTATATAGCAGGCTGCAACTAAACTGAAGGGATGCATATAGACATGCAGATTATGCATGTCTATCTATTCATATTTTTTAATTCCATATTCTGCCATTTGACCTTGTGGTATAATATTCTCTGCACTATTTCAGTCCCTAACTTTGAATTTTGGTTTGTGTTTGACTTTTAATTGTATGCTATTTCCTCTAGAAAAGATTCTCCTTATCATTAAGTTACAACAATATGAAGTAGATTTTAATACTTAATTAAAGTTAATCAGCCTGTTATAACTTAGACAAGTCTACTTAGAACTGTTTTATAACTGAATAAGTTACTTGTTATTTTTTATAGTGTGTTGTAAATATTTCTTGCTCATCAGGCATGATTTTGCAGTTCAGGAAATGTGTATATACTGATAAAGTTTGCTGCTGTAGTCCCTAAAATAGAACATGTACTGATCATTTTCACTAACTTCAGCAAAATATTTACTGTAGTAGCAAATACCTGTAACACTATACACGGCTGAAAGTTTTCTCTATATGCAAGGCATGTGCCTTAGATAAGTGTGTCACTTTGTTACTTTCAAGTTGGGATAAATTCATTATTCCACATTATGTAAGCAATCGGGAATTTCAAAGTACAAACAGGCTTCTATGTCATCTACATCCTTTAAACAAAGGTGTCCCTCAAGGGTCTTTGTGTCCAGGTCTGATCTACTTAGCTACCTTGCCATTTGAACCTCCAGCTACAGATCCATCCTCTCCGCAAGGTCCATCCTTCTAAATCCCCCTTCATACACTCCACTGTACTGAATGCATTGTTTTCAGTACTATCCCTTCACCTTTGATGGTCTTTTCCTTTTAACCTCAAAGATGTCTGTTCCTACCAACATTCCAGTCACAACTCAAGAATCACTTATAGAAAGATATCAAGTGCATTTCCCTCCGTAATAGTTTCATCCTATTATGCCAAATTAAAACAGCGTCTATAATTAAGTATACAACCTAAATATCCCATGATCACGGGAATATTGTTCCATTTTCTGCATAGCAATTTTCACTTTTCCTTTCCCCTTGTTTTTCTTTCTTTCCCGTTGTACTTTTCCTTCCCCCATTTGTCTCCCCCCTTTTCAAAACATAAATTTTGTGTAAACAAATGTGAAATATTTGCATAATTTGTGCATCATTCTTTTCTGCATTGATCACATATGACTATTGCCTTAACTCACGAGATTATTATTTTGGTGTAAATATTTTAATTGTTTGTGGTAGTTTCTCTGTATAAAACCTATCCATGCTTCTACTCTCTGTCCAGGCTGAGCCGGAATAATGTCCATTGGGATCACTACACCTGGTTAACAAACTAAACAAATACATAGTTGTTCTCAGCCATTTCAGATTGTAAAGATCTTGGCTGATGGCAAACAGCAGTTAAAATTGTGCAGCTGAATGAATAAGACACAGCCCAGTTCTGGAGGCTTTTTTAAAAAGTAGCTATGTCTTTGTTTCCTTACTAAAAAATTCTGTTTCTTCTTCAAATCGGATTTTAATTAAAATCTAAAGCTAGACAGATACAATCCTTGCATATCATCACTTAAGTAATCTGCTATAAAATACTTATTTACAGTTGATGTTCCCTTACGAAAGTGATATTTATGATGTATGCCTCTTGTGGTTTGAGAAGCCATTTTCAAATGAGATATAAAGCTTACATGTACACGACAGTTGTACAAGACAATTACTTGCACATTTCTTGGCTACGGATCACCATTTCACAATGATATTGTGCAACATCACTTTTGTATGCCTGTCATTTATCACTAATGACACTGTAACCAAGCAAAACGGAGAACTGTGCTGGGATTACTGCCTTTGTACACTGAATTTCTGCCTCCTGTTTGCATTCTGTGTAACCTTACTACCTGTATGTAATAATCATTAAGTTCAGTAATTTTTGGACTATCAAAGGAAATGAAGTCAGCACAGTACTGAATCAGACCAACAGATTGACCTTAGCAGAGAGTTTGGATCCCCTGTAGCAGTTCTATTGGCGATATTAGTGTTCAGACTGAAGGAGTACATACTTTGTACGCTGTCATTCAATCTTTCAAGGAATGGTTCTGTGAATTACTTTTGGTGCATCCCAACCACAAGGAGTCTTTAAAGACTGATGTTAGAATTTTAAGTCACAATACTTTTGCACTATACTACAAAATAATGCCAAAGTGCAGGGACAGAGATACATCTCCTGACATTTACCTTGTTACCACTCTGAGGCTATGCTGTCCTTAGAGTTAGTGTAATAAGGAAGGGATTATTAAAGCACAGCCACTATGGGGAGGGGTTGCATAACTATCGTTGTCCTTACTGCATATTTGAGAAAACCTAGACCTGTGAAGTGCTACCGCTTACCAAGCTACAGTTTGGGTTGTGCTTTAGAAACTTCTAGAATTGTAGTCCTTAGAAATGACAAAGAAGGTTTACATTAACACATTTCGTATAAATCGTTGAATTATATCCCTTTGCATGCCCTTCAACACCAGAGTGCAGTATAAAGTGTGCAAATCTTGGCTTCAGTAACCCAACAACAACATGTTTTGCCACTGTACCTCTGTTTATGTGAGCTGCATGCAGAACTGGATTTGCTATAATGTATTTCTGTACATTTCAGTTGTAACCGTTTTAACTTACTGGTGCATTGAGCAAGGGAGGAAAGCATCTAACTAATGTGTTTTTGTGATGACTTCTGGGACAGTAAAGGCTTTTACATTTATCACTTACGGCATGCATGCATCTCCTTCGGATCCTTCTGACCACCCTGATGTGAAACAGGGGTACTGAACAAATGGGGAGTTAGTTTTAAACTTGTCTTCACTGCAGGTGCATCACTTTCTGGCCACCCCCAAGATTTATTTTTGATTTGCTGCTTTTGGTGGCAGAATAAAGAGACAAAAGTGTTAAGGGCTAAGAAATTCCGCGCCTGAACAGACTTTCTGCTGGATAACCTAGATCATTTTTTTTTGTTGTTGATGGTGTGACAAAAGTTTTTGTTTAGGGGTAATCATGCACAGTATAATAGTCAAAACGAAACAGAATGAATACTGTGTTACAGAAACAAGCGGACAGAAAAGGGCTCCTTGGCACACCTAGCTTTTCAGACATTGCCTTTTTTAATTTGGTAACTAGTGACTCTTCTTCTGGTGTGACGAACTGTAAATGTAGCACACATCTCTGTTGTGGGATGATTCCTATAGTGTGTTTTGTATAATGACTGCCACGGTCAGTTTTCCTGAGGCACTCGCCACTTCTTCAGTGCTTTCAGTCTGTGCTAGTGCTTTTCATTTAAAAGGAAGTTCACTCCATCATGTTGGTATCATCCCTGTGAAAGGCTTGTACACTTCTGTACTGCCTCCTCCTTTCTTTTCCTTTGTGGAACACTTTGTGGTAATTAGTATGCTTTCAATTTATTAGCTCATTTAAAGTGGGCAGCAAGAAAAGTATGTCACCATACAAATATACTTTTGCAAATAAGAAAACCAGAAGTGCTAAACAGTGTTTTCTCAAAATCAGAAGTTAGCCTTATGCATTCATACTTGTGTAAGTCATCCAAGACTGCTGCTTCATAGTAAAGTGACAGTGGTGTGGGAGGAGTTTTCCTGGCAGCGGTGTAGAAGCTCACAGAAACAAGCAGACAGAAAAAGTGATTAAAATTCATCCCACCACTCATCTCTGAGAGAGGAAAAGGACTTATTGAGAAGAGTTGAAGCTTTTACAGAAGAGCTGGGTCACAGTAGTTTACCCTTAAATCAAGCTGCCTTCACTCCAGCCCAATTACCACAGCCACAAGAGAAGGGTTTTTATTATTCGTCAGAGTTTGCAAGTAAGAATAAATAGCTGTACAGAAAATAGAAGAGAGGGCAGAACAGTGGAAGGGGAGGGGGGGTAGGTCAACAGTTAACTCAATTACTAGACAAACTTTGGAAGTGCACTGCAAACCACTTGTATTGAAGCTTAAGCAGAGCTCTGCAAACTGGGTTTTCTTTAAGACTTCCACCTTCTTTCCTGGTGATTTCTCATGCTTCCTTTTTTATGTCTGGCTGATTCCCTTTTGCCCTGGCACCTGGAAGGATGCTCATCTGTTCACATAGTTTTAAGAAATGGAGGGGGAAAGGAGATACATAAAAATTCTGCTCCTCCTGTCTTCCAGTTTCACAGACTTTTCTCTTTTTTGCAGGGGTGTGAGAGTGCCTCTCACTTATTATTATTTGACCTCTGCATGAATAAAGACAGGCTGCTCAGTTTAACAAGGCACCATAATTTTAAAAGTGACTAATTGCGGTACAGTTGATGTTCGCGAATTAAAGTAGCAGAAAAATCAGAACTAAACATTCTGACTTACTTTTTATCGATAAATTATTCCTCACCCCTGATCTGGCCACTGCTTAACAGTGAGGAAGCTCACAGTCCTCCACGTTCAGTCTTCACCCCCATTTTTCACTCTCTGTTGACAATGTACCATGTTATCTTGACATGTCACCCTCTCATTTCAGGAGGACCATGCCTTCAGCTGTCTTCTGTTTTTTGTTATAGACTGGGGGAAATATAAAGAAGTTAGTGTTAATGTAACTGTTCTAATTCCAAAGATTAGAAATTGTGGAGCTACGAGAAATGCATACAATTAGATGCAAAGAGGTTATACTGGACATGCTTTGTAAATGTGTGCTGCTAATGTAATCAATTCCAGGAAACATAAGTGGCAGAAATGGCCTTACATCATCAGGTAACTTCAGGTATAGTCAGTGCCACTTATTACATTCTGAAAGGCAATTTCTGAGTGCAACTGAGAATATTGTTCTAGGCGTTCTATGCCTTAGCTTTTCAGGTAATATATTCTGCCTTCCTAGCTGAGACGTCTGCACTGGTACCCCTGACATCTATCCCGGATTCAGTGCTGTGCAAATTGAACAGTGAGACTTTGAATGACTTCTGGTTCATTGCAATGGAAGAAGGTATGCAGTAAGGTGAGGATTAAAGTGGTATGGCCACTGTGAATTTTTTTGGACCACATACTCTGTTTGATTAATGTGATGATGCAGATCAGTTTGTAGCTATATACAGTATATGAGCGTGTAAGTGTGTGTGCACAGATGCGTATCTAAGGTGAGACAAAGGGGGTGCAAAATGTTAAATGGCACAGTTGTCAGCTTCTCATCATTTTTAAAAGCAGTACATACATTCAGAAATATCAGTATTGCATTTACTATCCAAACTGAAGCACTTTAGTACTCTGTGTTTGTGGCATAGATGTTCCAGCTTCCTGCTTCTTACAAACGTGCCAGATCAGGAGTGGCCCTTTTTTGTTGTTGTTGTTCCTTAAGTGTGAGGAGTGTAAATGTATCCGAAACAGACAGACCTGGCTTATTCCTTAAGTAAGGAAATGGGTGCCAGATTGAGAATAATGGACCATTTTCTCTGTTTTCTGATCTTGCTCCTCAACTTAAAGTGGAGAGCCTGCCAGACCACTTAGTGGTATGAGCACCAAAATAGCCAGCTACATATGTGTGTGTGTGTGTGTGTGTGTGTGTGTGTGTGTGTGTGTGTGTGTGTCTATAGTTTTAAGAATGATTAGTGTCCACAATGCAAAGAGTTCCCAGCTCATACTGGAAGAGGAAAATGTAATGGTAATTGTCTTTTCAGTATGCTGACATTTTGTGTGTAATTAAAGGTATAGCAATACATTGCATTCTTGGATATTATTAAGTTGAAGGCAAAATATGGTCTCAGAAGTAGGATATCTTTCATTTGAAAATGGCCAAATTTAAAAGGAAAAATGCAATTCAGGAAAGAACCTATACCAAATAGCCGCAGAGATACCATGGAACTCAGAGTAAGCTTTTTATTCTAAAAAGTTGCAATTTTACTTCAGAATAAAGTTGTTTAACTGATTTTCTGATATTTACTGATATGTGACTTTCTAATTGACAATCCTCAGGAATGGCCTGGATATGACTCCAGTTACATCTCACAATGGCACCATCATCTCTTTGTACCAAGTAGGATTGTGGTTCGTCCACTTTTTGCACTGTAACACCAGTTGTTTCCCATTTTCTCTCCTCCTCTAGCTTTAGGCACACTGGTTGGCCTGGTTGAAGGACAGGTAGAATTTAAGATGCACATCACCCTGCTAGCCACCCAGCAATATGACCACTGGCTTTAGATGATTGTCACTATGCAAGTGACTCTTGGAACCCATATGCAAAAATGGGGAAAAGAACTTGTGGCTGGATGGTTGACCTATCATAGAAGTGTTTGCAGCAATATTTTGCTTTTTGGCCATTCTTCTTGACATATGAAAAGAACAGACTTTGGTTTTAGTTTGGATTTCAGCACAAGTATAGTAGTCATGATATGTCTAGCAAGCATCAGTCATGCATATTCCAGTAGCACTATATGGATAAGTGTGCTAAGACATAAGCTTTGCAAGGCATATTCTAGTAGCACTGTATGGAGAAGTGTGCTAAGACATAAGCTTTGCAAGGCATAGTCCAATAGCACTGTATGGAGAAGTGTGCTAAGACATAAGCTGTGCAAGGCATATTCCAGTACAACTATATTGCTATGTGTACTAAGACATAAGTTGTGCAAGGTGTATTCCAGAAGCACTATATGGAGACGTGTATTAAGTCATAAGAACTATGTGAGTAAAAGATCAGGGAAGAACTTTTTTAGCAGTTTGGACCACTCTTTCAGTAGCTCCATTGAACTGTGGGTAGCTAGAACTTTACATTGTAGATATGAAGCTGTAATCATCATCAGATTTCTGGAACTGTGTGCATGCAAGCTGTATACCATTACATGTGATTAATTCAACTGACATACCATTTGTAGTAAATAGTGTTGGCCAGTTATTGGTAGTACATGTATAATGTCTGTATCTTGAGAGTTATAGTCTGCCACTAAAAGGTAACCTTTTCCTTCAAACTCATATAGATAGATAGCTTTGTCTTCATATTTACTGGCTCCACCTTACTAATGCATGCTAAACCTAACCCTTACCCCTTTCTCTAACCCAGTCCTATACCTTACATTCGAAAAAAATCTTACTGTAATGCTACCACTGTACAAGACACTCAGAAACACATCACATACATCATCACACATGCACAACATTAAATCTGTCCCTTTACTTAGCCCTTAATCTAAACACAACAAGGAAACAGATGAGCACACACTCCCACCCAAAATGGCCAAACTTACCTTATCCATACACAGTCCATCTAACTACATTTGATAACTCCTGCACTCAACTAAGAGCACTTTTGACAAAACATATGTTCAATCAATTTTCAAAGCAAAAAACATGCTCAGTGAAGTGAGTATTCAACTAGTAAAGGTATCCCTTATACAGCAGGTCTACTTTTCTTTTTGAAATTACATTATTTTGAAAAAGAAAAATACAACTCCACTTCCGCGAAAGTGGACTTTCGTGAAAGCCGATTCACTGAAGCACAGTACAGTGGGGATAAGGAAATATATCCTTTTCCCCACTGTAGTGCAATCTTGGAGTTAGTATATTTAAGTAGCGGGGGTGTGTGGGGTGCAGCAGGGGTGTTTATTTTGTTTATTTAGCCAATTCGGTGAATCAGCTTCTGCGAAAGTGCACTTTCGTTGAAGTGTACTTTCGGAGAAGTGGAGTTGTACTTTTCTTTTTCCAAATAATTTAATTTCGATAAAGAAAAGTAGACCCATATATATATATATATATATATATATATATATATATATATATATATATATTTGTCTATGTATAAACGTACACACTTACTTATATATTAAATATTCACCTTCTCTCTATAGTTATTATTTATACAGAGAAATACTGTGTGTGTATCTTAAAGATACACTACTTATTATTTAAAGATACACAGGCTAACACATAAGGACTCTGGCTAATGAAGTTCGCAGATGACTGCAAACTAGGAGCCATAGTCGAGTCCCCAAATGATGTGGACATCCTAGAGAAGGACCTCACTTGAGACAGATGCCTGGTGTCAGAGGCATGGCCTCAAGCTTAATTCCAAAAAGTGCATTGTCATCCCCTTTAGCAAAAACTCTGTACCCATGAACTACCACATAAACGGCAATCTACTTAATGCAGAATGTGTGATAAGAGACCTTGGGACGCAGGTGGACATTAGTCTCTCCTTTGACAATCACATCACCACAGTGGTCAGGAAATCCTTCTATGTGACGCACATCATCACAAAAGGGTTCTCATCCAGGAAAAAAGAGGTCATTGTTCCCCTCTACTCGGCACTCATTAGACCCATTATAGAATACAATGCCTTTTTTGGAATGTACCTCACAAGACATCTGCAGCAGCTGGAAAGGCCACAGAAGTACCTCACAAAGAGGATTACTGATCTCAAACAGATGCCCTACACTGACCGTCTTTAAAAACTCCAGCTTTACTCTGTAGCATATCACCTACTCCAAGGAGATCTCTGCCTAACATATAAAGCTATGTTAAACCCAGAGCTGTTGGACATGCTGCACCTTAAGAAATCCCAATGCCTCCGAGCTACACACTCTAGGGACCTAAACCTTGTCACCACAATAAACAGGACATGCTGGAGGGATAGATTCCTGTCCCAGAGACTTCCTATACTCTGTAACAAGCTACCCATCTATGTAAAGCAATGTTCCTCATTAGCACTCTTCAAGAAAAATCTTGATGAGTGGATGGGAAATAAGAAATATACCCCGGGGTTCACTTCTGTGGCTCTGCTCGACAGTGGCACAGTAAATTAACTTTCTTGGGTGGCATAAGCCAGGGAACCTTGTTGGCTAGGCTTACTTAGGCCCTTGGGCCGATAGCCTAGTACCTACCTATGAACCTATAAGAAATAAACACATTATATATATATATATATATATATATATATATATATATATATATATATATATGTGTGTGTGTGTGTGTGTGTGTGTGTATAACAACAAAAACACTATGATGCAGAAGAGAGAAAATGTACCAGTTTAATAACTGTCAAAAAACAACAAAAACTAAAGTAAGTGCTTTCACTGCCTGTATCAGCTTCATCAGACCATAAAACAAGTTACAAAAATTCAGATAAATACCCCTTATCCATTCATATTCCACCAACAGTCTCATTATAAACTAGTCATGTGTACTTTCTTAATTACTAAATATTCACTTCATCTGAAAAGCCCTCTTGCTTTAAGGACTGGTCTTAAAGAGACCCTCCCATATAAACCATTGAACTTCTATGCCTGTAGTTGCAGTATCCAATAAATTTCCCTACTCTCAGTCTTGTTGGAGATGTCACCCAACCTCTGATCTTCTAGTATCATCTCAGTTATCATAAAGCTTAAATTATGTTTGTTGGTAGTAGCTATAACATGTTTAGCCAGTGGGTTCTTCTCATCTGACTGCCTAATACATCTAGCATGCTCTCTGACCCTTTCCATCAGTGTTCTGTTCGTCTTGCCAATATAAAAACTTTGGCAAGTATTACATCGGGATAAATAGACTAAATTCTTAGTCTGACAACTAGCTAACACATCAAACCTATACACTTTTCCTGTAACAGGATGTTTAAAACTATTACGTTTGCTAATAAAGGTTCAAAAATTACACCTTCCACAAGGGAAGGTGCCTTTAGCAGAACTAGAATAATACTTCTTTACCAGTCCATAACATAACAGACACTTAAGAGATTTCTTATTCTTGAAAATAAATCTTGGTTCTGTACCTTTAACACCCTGTAAGTCTTTGTCTGACATGCCAGTTCCATTTTATAACTTCACACCCTGATGTAATGAAAAATACAGAGAAATCTTAGCACCTGGGACACGTTCTCCATCTTGCCAGTTCTTACTCCCCTTACCACTAGGTTCTGAGAAGTAAGGTCTCCCTGACCCATTTCTCAAATCCTTCAGCTTGTTCAGTTCATAATTAATTTCTTGTACTTTATACCCTCTCTCTCTCAACTCTTTCTTCATATCTCCCAGGGCTGCATCAAAATCAGCTGCATTGTTATGCAATCTGGATATCCTCGTACCTTGCCCCCTAATAATATTCTTAAACACGTGTCGAGGATGATGTCTATGTCTATGCAGGATATGATTCCTACAGGTATCTTTCCTATACCTACTCATGATAATCTGACTGAACTCCCGTCTTTCTAATTTAACATCCAAAAAACTGATGATGTTAGAGGACATCTGTGTAGTGAAATGCAAATAACTAATGGTAGTATGCGGATAAAACTTCCCAAACATTTCTGCTGTATCCTTCCTTAGGAGGAAGATATCATCTACAAACCTCCTACAGAATTTTATGTAAGAGACATACTCATTATTGTTCAGTACTGTCTCACTCTCCCATTGTGCTAAAACACTGCTGGCATAGCTATTCGCACAGGGTGTCCCCATGGCCACCCCTGTGCATTGCCTATAGTATCTATCACTAAATATAAATGCATTATTTTCTAATATCATTTCTAGAAACAGGCACATCAAATCTATATGCTTCATGTTATACCCGCTGTTATGTACTAAAAACGTTTTGGTCATCTCCGTCCCTTCCTGGTTAGGAATCATAGTAAATAGCGAACAAACATCCATGGTAATGAGAAAGTCCTCTTCTCTCAGAGGTTGTCTAGCACAACAAGAGAACAAATCAGATAAAAATTGTTTAGTATCAGTCAAAACATTAGCTACTTCACTAATCACCAGTCTTAATAACTTTTGCACATAAATTGACATTGGCTCAGTGCACCACCCCCATCCAAATACTATGGGTCTGAATGGTGGATTGAGCTCATCTTTGTGAATCTTCAGAAAGCCTTGGAAAATAGGTATCACCAAGTTATTAACAACCAAGTATTTAAACAATTCTTCTGAGACATTCCTTCCTAACAAACAATCCTGTAGACTAGAATTAACACCACTAATAATATTATACACTCTCATCAAATCAGTCATCTCATAGGTCTGAAGATCACTAAGCTTGTTAACAATTGCCATTCTATAAAACTCAACGTCCATTATAACTATAGCTCTGCCCTTATCTGCAGGGCGAATGGAAATACTATTATCTCATCATAATGCATTTAATGCCAACATCTCATTATTGCTTAAATTAAAATATTTGTTTTTGTCCTTAACTTCACCACAGAACAGCTGAGTCAAATCATACTCACATGTATTACAAAACACTTCTAGAATGGCTTTTAACACAGGATTATATTCACTCATTTTTTTAAACAAATCAATAGCTTGTTCACCAGAAAAAAAACAGTCTTTAACTGAAGGTTTCTTACAAAAATTTAAAGTGTAGTATGGTTTATCCCAAATCCATTCCTTTGAAAGGAGTGAAAGACAAGCCTTTCTGTAAAACAGATAGCTTGTGATAATTAAGTGTTCTCCTGGATATATTGTATACTAATGTACTGCACCTTTTTCCCACATCCATTTTAGGGAATGGATCATTTGATCCTCTTGCGAATTCAACCGTCTCTTCTGACCCCTGCTTTTGGAACA
This sequence comes from Protopterus annectens, assembly GCF_019279795.1. Taxonomy (NCBI): domain Eukaryota; kingdom Metazoa; phylum Chordata; order Ceratodontiformes; family Protopteridae; genus Protopterus; species Protopterus annectens. Next base: position 883,686,537 of record NC_056743.1, on the reverse strand, counting down.
ATTCCGTTCTCCTGTCACTTTTTTCCTGATGGGTACAGGAACCATATGAAAACCCTGTGGCACCTCTACTCTTGGTTTTAGGACAAACGTCCAGTTCTCTCTGCTCCATCATGTGTAAACTAGGAGCAGATGGACACAGATTGATAGACAGTATTATCCAACAGTAAGCAATCCAGATTTTATATATATATATATATATATATATATATATATATATATATATATATATATATATATAAGCACTTTTGTTCAATTACTAGACTTCTTCAGACAGTAACATACATTTGAATGTAATTTTCAGTAATAAAATCAGACCTGTGTAGTAATTAAATCAAGCCCCAGAAGGAATACAATGCTCTACTTACACCTGTTCTGATCTATAGGCAGTGTGGATTTTATTGTTTCCTTTTAGTTCAGCTAATTACAAAGTTTCATTTGCAGTTTTTGTTTATATATATAATACATATAGAGCTGCATCTCAAGACCAGTTGGCAGAATTAGATAATTGCTACCACTTGTTTAGGTCATTGGCTTTCAATGAACATTCTTCATTAATTACTACATTCACTCATTGATCAGTTCACAAATGTAGGAATGGGCAGGTGAATACATGTGTAACACAGACTTATTTAAAGTACACTTGACTTCCTGAAAGAATGTGGGGAAGTTTACTTCACCAGAACAATGCTCCTTTCCAGTGTTTTACTTCTCAACTTAAAGGTATGTCAGAATATCCCAGTTATTCCTCACTAGTGTAATATGTCATTATCGACCACGGGATGGCTAATGCCAGTCTCTAACCAAATGGGATGGGTTAATTCAAGCACAAAAAGGGAAATTGTCTATGTTTAAAATGGCCCTCAAGGGAAGCTAGCCTAGTACCTACCTATGAACCTATAATATTTGATCTGTTTAACAAGTTTGTCAAACGGGAGAGTGACTTAAATGATAATAGATTTGGATTGCTGCATTTTCCTGCAAAATACTGTGGTAATAAAATGGCTATCAGATTCAGTGCCATCAACTTTGTAGATACTTGAGGCACAGCCACAAACTCATGCTATCCTCTTGTCCCTAGGGCCATATATTGGGTAAAATCTGTTTATATTGGCTGGGCTTGTAAGGGCTGTTAAGCCAGCAGCCTAGTAATCTCTTATGAACCTATGATACTGATATGGCATGATTTGTTGAGTAGATTCAGTCTTTCTTAACCTATAAGACTCCTGTTCTGAACGCATATTCTGCTCAGCGGAAATCTTTCCCATGACACACAAGCACTCCTCTTTCGCATGATACTTGTGCCTCTGTCCTCCATTTTTAAATTCTTTCCTTCCTGCTGAAAGTGTCCAATTAGATTCTAATAGCTCTAGGCTGCTTGCCTTGTTTTTAAATCCCAAAAAGTGCTCCCCCTTTCTTTAGATTCTGGGCTATAATTATAGGTCATCGACCTTCTTCACCATCCTTGTTTATATTGTCTTCTTCTATGGTGTAACACAGATACCTGTTTTAGCGTCTCCTCATTTCTGTGGGCTTTGAGCTTTTTAAAATGGCTGCCTTTTGAGTCTTTTCCTTTCTGTGCAGTGAGTTTTTCTTTGCGTCTGGTCTTTAGCCAGTGAGCTGAGGTTTTTGCTTGTCTTGTACCTGATTTTTCAGCACAGGTTTCATTACGTGTATTTTGTTTTGTTAAAGCTTTTATCTAATTTGACTTTCTTTCAGCTTGTCTTTATTCTGTACCTTCCACTATCAACTCTTACTGTTTTGTCCATAAAATGATATTTTATAACCTCTCATGGGCATTATTTTGCTTGGTTTCAACATGCCTTCTTCCACAGTATCAGATAACCAGGGTCCTTTGACAAAATTCAGGTTTCTTCCGTGCTCCTGCTTTCTTGTTATCTTCTTAGCAGCCATGAGATCTCAGTCCTTTCCTGAGTAATTTGGAGTTTTCCAATGTTGCAGCATGTCAGAAGACTTTCTTGATTGCTTTCCGCTGTGTACTCTTTGAGAGGACATGCAGGTGGCTCCTTAAGGAATGCTTATTTGCCATATGGTTTGAACAGCATTTGCAAGCCTTTTGGTTTTGCTCTGCAGGTGCCATAATGCTAGTATCTGTAATCTTACTTTGAGGATTCCCCAGTGCTTGCTATGCTGGCACTGGGTCTTCTGGAATCAGGTCCTCCATGTAGAGCTGTGTCCCTCTTTCACCATTTGGCTACTTCTCTCATAAAGGATTCCTGATGTTGGTAAACGTTCTGCAGGCTTGCTTATCCAGCCTGCAGTTGGGCCCAACTTTCCTATGAACTTTGTACACTGGTCCCAGAGTCATAGTGTTGGTTGGGTAGACATACGTGGATCATTTTTGACTACCCCTCTGTCACCAGCCTCAGCAATGTCAATGCCTGCCTTGCCAGTACTGGCTTCTCTTCCATTAAGGGGTTCTCAACTGTGGTACAGTCCCCAGGGAGTTAATTGAGCTTACATTGACCTCTTAGGATGGCTCCAGTGTCCCTTTTCATCTCTAAGGCCCTGTTCGAGGTGGTGATCATACTACAGACCTCTTCATGACTTGCTTCTTCTTGCCTTCTCTCAATAGTGCAGAGTTTGGTCTTGGTTAACTGATAATGTGATGATGACCTTTAACCCCTATTTCTAGACCCAAAACCCCAAAATGATGACTTCCATATTCATTTTTCATCCTTCATAACTTCCATGTGATCCATGGTCATTTTGGTTTTGGTTAAATTAACATTTTGGATCCTCATTCTTAGTTGGCAGGGTGGTCCATCATAGTTATTCCAAAATCCCTTGAGTATCTTTTTTTTTGTGACATGGAAACAGGCAAACTCATGAGGATGCTGCACACAGAAGTCTTCATTAGGGATGGAATGATTTTAGTTTTAGTCTGAAGACTATTAGGCTTCCTCTTTATGATGTCAGAGGGAAATTTCTTAAGGTGATCCTTAAGGATATCACTGTGTTGATGCCTTGGGAGCTGCTGGACTCACTTAGCAATGATGGCTGGTTCTCCAGGGGAGCTTATACTAATCCTAGGGGAACATAGATGTGTGAGGACAAGGTTTCCTGGACTTTGCACCAGACTGGAATTTGTCACTGGTTTCCCATCTTTGTGGCTAGGAAAGGGAAGTGCTGCCACCCTGTATGGGCTCTGTCCTTAGCTTGCTCGTTGCTGAAGACTGAGAAACTTTCTGTTACTGACTTATCTATGGTGTTTGTCCACCACCTATGTTCTTCACTGGGTGGATCTAATTGGTGGGATCTTATAGTCTTCTGCTGACAAACCCATCTCTAGGATGCCTTAACTTCATCTCTATGAACAATGTTTTTATTTCAGGCTAGGTTGTTTGGTATCATGGTATTATGCTTAGTTCCCTGTTACTTTAATTCAGGAGGTTAATGGGACTTCCTTTGTGCGAGCCTGTGTTTAGATTATTCCGTAATGCTGCTGGACTTTTCCACTAGCTAGCTATGGTGCTGATGCTCTCACCAGAGTTTTTTTGGTTGGGAAACTGTTACTTTGCATACAGATTTATAGTCTATCATATATAGAAACATCTCCTAGATGGTGTGGTTTGTGGCTGTTCTACAAACTCCTAGATCATGGGATCTATCACTCTGGAAACACAGATGTTTCCTGAACAGCCACAAGCCACATGCTGGAGTGGGACCCAAGATTAGATGATGAGTTCTCCACTATTGCTATACAAGAGAGTTAGCTGGGCACTATGTTGTAGTGGTTAATGAAGACTCTCTCTCCTTAGCAGGTATCAAAGTTATGCACTCATCATACTTCTAGTTGTGTTTCAATAATTTAGTCTTTGTTAACCAACCATCCTTCCATTCCCTTGAATGGGCAGAAATTAGTTTAAGCTGTTTCTTCTCATCTTTTCTGTTTTTAAGCTTGGTCAAAAATAGGAAAATGGAGGACAGAGGCACAAATGTCACTGGCAGGTGAAGTACTTGTGTGGTCTGGGAAAGTTATATCCACTGAGTAGACCATGTGCAGAGCATTCAAGTCCTGTGTGTTAATGAGGGCTGTATTCTTCAAATAGATGTACAATATGGTAAATATGTAACGTTTTATAGGTCAAGTGAGTTTTGTCAGCTGTTTCAGTTTGTTGCTGTATTTATTTTTATTTATTTATCATTTGTTAACCGGGAAAGTCTGACTTGGAACAAAGCCAATTTTCAGTGGAGGCCCGGGGAGAAAGGCTCCAGATGTATACAAGCTAACAGACTGTGAGATATCTTGAATTTTAGAGCTCGTGTTATAATTTAGAAGCTCTCCACAAGTACTTCAGCATAGATACTTCATGCTCCAAACAGCAAACTAACAACATGGTGTGGCTTTTGATGCAGCAACACTTAGACAAGGTGTACAGAAAATGTTTTGACTAATCCAGAGTACTTTTATCTGTTTTATTTGCACTTGAATTAAAGTTGTTGTTAAGAAAAGAAAGGGTTTGCAGTGTTTTCTTTTTATTTTATACTTGTCATCGCTGCATTCTGCGCACTTCTTATGACATTCGGTACAATTCTTGAGTAAGTATTCCCTATAGTTTTTATTAGAGCAGTCTTTGATAACTTCATGACAGTATGTAAATTTCTCATCAAATCATTCTTGCCAGATAGCTTTTTAAAATCAGATTTTTTGTTAAGTGTCAGTGTCATCTTATGAGTGATGATTTAACTGTATAGCGGCGCAGTGGTGCAGCGGTCAACATTGTCACCTCACAGCAAGAGGTTCTCCGGTTCGATTCTCGGCTGGGATGTCTTCTGTGTGGAGTTTGCATGTTCTCCCTGCGTTTGCGTGGGTTTCCTCCAGGTACTCTGGTTTCCTCCCACATTCTAAAGACATGCGACTGAAGCATTTCTCCCCGGGCCTCTGCTGAAAATATGCTCTGTGTAGCCTAGTCGGACTATCCTGGTCAACAAATGTTAAATAAATAAATAAACTGTGTAACAGGCACAACCTTTAATTTTGTTGTACTATGCATTTGTACATATCTTTGGAAAGCACGTATATGTCTTTCTTGTGCATTTATTTTCAGGTATTTAATTCAACAAATTTCTCTGAATACACAGCAGACCTAATCAAGCAGCACTGGAATGACCCTTACCGAGGTTATCTGTACTAAAAATGTATCTGCTAACCCAGCCATCCCTTCTGTTTGCTTACATCCTACCCACTTATAATATACAGACCATAGAGCAACACATTTTACCCAAAACAGATGAGGTGGTACAATCTCAGAGTGATAATGTAGAGTAGTGCTTGGCGTGTTATGTTCAGTACTGTGGATTGTTATTATAGCACTTAATTTTGTTTTGTTTTTATATACAATATTTAGGCTGTGATAGCTCTCCATTTATGTGTTGCTGTCTTTGGTACAATCCTGTTTATTGTATTCATGTGCATTTTGGTACTTTGTTGTTCAGTCTCTGAAGTTTCAAACAACACTGCATTTCGCAGTCTTTGTGAACCCAACTGTGATTTGACTTTGTATTGTTTGATAATATGAACTAAAACCATTTCCTCTACAAACAAAAATGCAAAGTAACAGCATCACGCTCACACCAAGTGTGTACAATGTTGATTATTTTTTTGGGGGGGTGCAGAATGCTATAATAAGGCCCTTGCTAATACCAGGAGCTCCTGTTTCTGCAGTGCCTTGAGTTATTGCCTCACCACTGCAATGCTCATTTGCGTTACACTGATGGAGCCTCACTTTAGCGCTAATCTCAGTGGGAGGGGAGGTACAGTGTAATGCTACTTAGTGTTGTGCTTTTGCAGAAAAAATCAACATTCTCTGTTACTAATGTAAAATACAATTTGAATTTTATGAAAAAAAAATAATTTGGGTGAATCTTTGAAATCATTCAAGTGAACTTTCTTAATTCTTTTCAACTAATCTCCAGGTCCAGCCAATAAGAAGTCTATATTTATGAGTCAGTGCACAGTGAAAGCTATAATGTCTGTCAGTCATTTGTGCCATGTCTCTAGCTCTGAAGAAAGAGTACTGTTGGGCCTTTTGCTCATAAATTGTGGCTTGTCAGATGGTTCACTGTGGCAACAGGATGAGCACACTGGACTGTTTCGCTCAATTTCTCAGGCCATTTGGCTGTTTATTATCTCAGGAATGCATGATTTCCATGAAACCACTTACAACCAATGCTTTAACATCTCCATCAAAAGTATAAACAAATATCTGCAACTAACTGTGCTTTTTTGGCATGTAAGCTTTGTGGGGGATCCAAGCCTAAAATGTCATTCTGACCTATTTTCTCAGTGAACATTTCATGTTATGTTTTTAATTTGTCATAAATTACATTTTCAAGTTTACTATCAAAATGTTAAAAGTTGGTACAGCGAATGCGGAAAGTTGAACGTTAGTTAGTTGACTTTCCGTGGTACCGAATGCTAGGAGATCGAGATTACATATCAGTGAATGCAAGTGTGCATTCGATGATAGTAACTCGATGTTGTGAGTAGAGTCGCGGTACAGTGCAGAAAGGGAAATGTATCCCTTTCCTCACTGTAGTGTTATATCGGAGTTAGAGGATTTAATATGCAGGGGGTATGAGGGGTGCAGGGGGGCTTGCCCCCCTGCTAAAACATAATTGACAGTGTAGGTGTTTCATTTACATTTGCACCTACACTGCCATCATGGCCGATTTTCAACATTGATGTCAAATCTGTTAAATTCGATCAACAGATTCGACATTATAAGCTAATTAGTATGCTGGACGTGTTATGTCATTTTCGTTGTATTGAACGTTCACTGTTCTGAACATCAATATTTTCATAGTAAACCACATTTTCAGTCTCTTTTCAGATGAGTTTAGTACATCTTTGATATTGTAAGTAGAGGAAAAGTATTCCAGTTTAAATTTGGTCATACCGAGTCTTTACTTGTGTTATAAAAAATGCTAAGTACATGACTTTAGAGCAACATGAAAGAAATAGCAAATATCACATCTTTTCTTTAACTGTATTGGAGGAGGTTAATAAAAAACAGCTATTAATGGCAAAATTACATGGTCTAGAAAGCATCATCACTGTATTTTGTATTTAAAAAATTAAAAGAATGGAGAAGTTCTGCTCTTGGTTTGTCCATTTTTTATTTCTCATTGTCAAACAGAGATTTCCAATAACCTAAGATTGGATTACACATGTTTGGAGGGAGGGGGTATGAGGTGAACATAATTTGGTCCAACAGGAAGCCCTAGCCTGGAGAAGGACACCTCTTAACAGGGTAAATATAATTTTCTTTCTTACAGTGGACAAATATGGGACACAGCTATGCCAGACTGCCAGTCCACCATCACCTTAGTTAGCATATCATAATATATCACAGTTCATAAAGTAGAGAAGAGTGGATGCAGTTTTTCTTGTATAGAGATACACAGATTCTTCCCACCCTAGCCAGATGATGACTTGCATTCTCTTGTCAGGCGAGTCAGCTCAGAAGGAATGATCTTTGTAAGACATAATGCTGGGCATTTTCATTCTGGCAGACTGTGAAGCAGAATGAGTCATCCAGCAGTCTGGTTTAACAATCAAATGACCCAAAACTGCACTGCAATGTGCAGTGTCTTGGAGACTTCTAACAGTTCATATAAAACAACGCATTTCCTCCCTCCAGGATCTAGCATGCTAAATTCACTCTGAAACACGCACACACACACACTCACACTCACTCACTCACCACACACGCTAACTACAGATGACAGTTCCGACAGCTGTAACACAGCACCATTTTTTATATTAAACAGCCTGGTCAAAGACCACACACAGACATAAAGGGAGTGCACGCACACACACTCCCAGAGAAAACTTTGAGAGCGAAGAGAGCAAATACATAAACACACAAATATGCACACATGCTAGGATCAGAGAGCAAACATACACACAAGCACACTGTAAGAGCTAAGTGCAAATATCCATACAAATATGTATATAAATAAGCACTCACACATACACAATCAAATATACTAAGAGTGTATACATCCACAACTATAGTCAAGATGAAGGCAACTCGTATTTTTGTATGTACATGTAAATGATGTAAGTATATGCAAATACATATGTACATACACACATATATAGAGGCATGAGGTTACACTATGAAATTGTGCCAGAACATTTATGAAGTGTACATGTAGATATGTACTGACCACATTTCAAGTTAATATCAGGAAGACTCATCTGTTGAGTACTAAGTACTGTTACATAATTGTGTTACTCAGCAAGACTGACCATCATTCCTTCATGTTTTCCTTAGCAGATGTCAGCATCCTTTAGTGTTTCATATAGTTTGCTTTGAACCTGTTAGGTCTCCTCTAAACTTTAAAGTTTAAAAACATTTCTGTCAAATGACTGATGCAAAGGGTTGAAAAACATCTACTGGAACCCATGTTTGTAACTCTAACCACATATCTTGATTTAATACTGGGCAGGGTACCTGGTACATTTGGGTATCTGCAGCTTGGTATGGGGGCATTCACATCTTAGCACTTGTATGTTCAACTTTTGTTTGACATGTAACTTTGCTCTCAGACTTTCATCATTTGATTTATGCACATTCCTTGTAATTGTCTGCATCTCCAGCATACAACCTGTCTAGTACCACACATTTTCTTCTTGCACAAGGCTACTCAGCTGCTATGAACTCATTGGCTTGGCCATTCTAACCCTTCAGTTTTCTCTCTTGTTCGGTTACTAAACATTTTAGGCAGCTGTCAGTGTTTTGCCATTGAGACATCCAATATGTAGCACTCAAAGACAAGAAAATATGGTACTGGAGGTTTCCAATCTTAATACCCCAGACCCACTTTGAACACAGCCCAAATGGGAACAAAGGAAACTGCACTCCTAACCACTTAATTTGCAGGTTTTCTGCTCTACCCTACTCACAATCTACCTAATTCATTATCTAGACTGTGGTACAATGGATCAGAAATCCTGAAAACTGAAACTATTAAGTGGATGGTATTGCTGTGGTGAGAAGAGAAGAAATTTCAATCAACAGTGGTGCGATTTATTATTTTTTTTTAAATGCCAATAGCCACATTTTCTGGGTGTAGTGGGGCTGATTGGGGATGCAAGTAACTAACTGTTGTCATTTGCTCAGTTGAAATAGTGATTGATGTGGCTTTTCAGAAGACTGTTGTACATCTGTGCAAAGCAAGTTGGAGTACTTTACTGTAGCCAATCTGCATTTGTGTAAAACAAACTTGAAACACATTACGTGATCATCATTATTTTGACTACTACTGTTTCACTAAAACAGACATCTGAAGTGTATGCAGTCAACCATATGGCTATAGCTGGTATGAGGCTGTGGATGAATATGACTGACCCTGCTGTCATGATTAAGTTAAATAGTTATTAGTTGGCTTTGCAGGATTAACATGCATTTATGTAAATCAAGTTGGTTTGCTTCATTGCAAGCAGACATTTGAGTTGTGTACAATCAATAAAGTGGTTGTAGTTGATGGCTACAGAGGCTTTTTGTATATAAAAGAAACTTATTTCCATTGTTTTACTACTATTAAACAGTCATTGATGTGGCATGGCAGTAGCAGTCACACAATAGATTATATTTGCTGAAATCAGTGTGAAAAGATTATTGCTATGTTTTGTGTTTCTTATATACATGTGTGTGTGAGTGCCTCAGTGTGTTTTAGTAATACAAGTTGGACATATTTTTCTTTCCATCAAGTTCAAACATCAGCAGAGTACAGAATAAGTGGCTATCTTTGGTAGTTTAAGCAGGATGTATGTGAAACAAGTGATGAGTGGCACAGAGGTGCAATGAGTGGCATTGCCATCTCAGAACACCTGGGTCTTTGCTTGAGTTCTTTGGTGTGGCTCCTTATCTGTGGAGTCTGCATGTCCTCCCTATTTCTGTGTGGGTTTTATCCATCTGACATAATTTCTTCCAACACTCCTGTCACACCGCCAGCCCAGCTATAGGGAATTTTGTAAATAATTCTATGTAATTTGTGAATATTGATACAATTTATACAGAGGTATGTGTAAAGTACTGAGCTAAAGTGTAATCACAGCATGCCCTATTGGAGCACAACAGGAGGAATTTACCTGGAATACTGAGACTGTTTAGATGTATATGTTTAATGGGAACTGGAACACAGGAGGTTATCTTAAAAAAATTCAGAGAAAATAGTTGAAATTAAATAGTTTCATTACCACATAATAAAAGAGATGTTATCTCTCAATTTCAGTGCAGTATCAGACACAATGTTTAAAACTAGAACTTTTTTGTATGGTCTTGAAACAGAAGTAATTATTAGGTATAAGATGTAGAAGGGTTTTATTACTTCCAGGATCTGTAAACATCTGAGAGATATGTATTTTTCACAGAGAGATGCTAAAGTTCTGTTACTTTCTGACAAAAGGAGTTTTAGGTTGGGAAATGAAGTCAGGTGACAAAATGTGATGTCATCCAAGCTAACCCAGCAGTAATATTTCTTATTAATTTAAGGAGTCTCTCAGAGAGAGACTGGGCATTTTGTATCTGTCTTTTGCACTGACAACTTCATCCACTCATCACCACCTTCTGCACTTGCCTTTCTGTAAGTAAGTTTCTAGGGCATAGTAATTATTTTAGATTCAGATAGAAATATAGTAAAGTATGGCTTAGATGTTTTCTTTATTTATTTGAGATTGTCCTGCAATGTTGTTTTAAATATTTCCTGTGATTTTGAACTCTGATGTGACTGATTACTTACTGAGTATTTTCTTGTTCTTTTATTATTTATTATTAAGTATATTTAAACCTTTTAATTATGGCTGGTCTGTTTAGAGATATTTACGTTCTTAGACTACTTGCACATCTATATGGTGACACTGTACAGACCACTCCTAAATAGCCTTGCTCTTGGTCAGACTACCTTTTGGATTAATAGTAACATTACACAGTAAGATTGGACACCCTTTGTTAAGGGCCTTAAAGTAGCTTATACAAGTTGACTGGTGGCAGTTGGAATTACCTTATAGTCTGGGCAGAAGGATGTATAGCTAATAAACCTGTGCCAGCCTTCCCCAGGTGTGTGTGTGTGTGTGTGTGTGTGTGTGTGTGTGTGTGTGTGTGTGTGTGTGTGTGTGTGTGTGTGTGTTTGTATATAAATCAAATCTCAAAGAGTGTGTGTGTCAGCTACTTGGGCAGGGACATGAAGCACTGGTTGGACAGAGAGGGTACTGGAGATCTTGGTTTGGCCACTCAGCTGAAATCTCAACCCTATAGCTGTGCCAGTGGGAAGTCTAATTGAGGATCTACAGAAAGAGGGAGAAACCAGCCTCAGACTGACTGTGATCTCTGTGTGCTCATAAGGGAAATTGTACTTTACTGTGTGTGTGTACTTGTCATCCTCCCAGTGTGTACATTCTCCACTGTTACTAGTGGTGAAGAATGAGGCTCCTTGATTACTGGGCCAGTGCAGGGGTATTACAACTCCATAGGCATATGGTAGATGAAATTGGTATTACTTCTATTTGCCTGTAGGTAAGCATGCTGTCTGTGTGTGTTAGCTTGTTTGGGATTGTCATGGGCAGTATCAGTATGTATATTGTGGTGCAAAAAATAGTGCACCTTCTGATATACCTGTCTTGTCAGGGACAGTGTCAATATGTGTACAGGCAGGCTCATGCATACATACATTTTCTTGGCAACAGAGTAAAAAAAAACAGTTAATATGTTATTGTCTTTCAAAATCAAGGCAGAAGTGAATTACATAACAGCTAGACCATCAGAACTCCTGGCTCACACACCACAGGCTGTATAACAGAAGTTTTACATAGGCTTAGCAGGGACCTTAGTCTTGGGCCCTACCTAATCTGAAACTATCGTTGTCAGTTGTATCATCACTGAAGATTGCTGTAAGTTATATGAAGGTTGCTAAGAGTTTGTTCATAATTTTTTTAACTTTCTTCACAGTCAGACCATAGAGGTGTACACAGTACTTTTATAGTTTGTCTAGTAGCAATGTACTGTCTAGCAGCAACTAACTGGAATACATTACTGTCATGGTTATTTTTTTCACTTTCTTTACAGTCAAGCATCAGACGTATACAGGTGACTTACGTTTGGTGGTAAGAATAAGGAGGCATGATGTGTATGTACGTCTGTCAGCAACAAGATGAAATATGTTACTGTTTTCTATTTGCTCTTTGACTTTCATCCCATACCACGTTCTATTAGTTCTTTCACTTTCATCCCAGTCTGACATCAAAGGGGTATACTGAAGATGGTTGTCTTTTGGATGTATGGATGAGGAGGCATGTTGTGTAAATCTATAACAATAGCATGAAATATATGGCTGTAGCCTTTTCTCCTTTCACATTTAGACCCAATTTAACATGAGTGGGTACACAGAAGGTGGCTTTGTTTTCATTTTAGGGGAAGGGATGCAGGCACTATTCCAAGATATAATTTATGTGTTGGCAAATGCATTTGTCTTCTTACCTTATTAGTAACTGGAATTTTGTCAACTTTGAACACTGAACCTTGGTCACAACTTATTTCTTCCTCAAAAATAAATAAATAAATAAAAATAAATAAACAAAACTGAATTTCTAACTCTAGTCATGACTTTTTGTTCACACCATCAGTGGATCAAAAGCTTTAGAAAAAAACTGTAACATGCATCTCAGAGCATCTAGAACTCCATAATTTCTGAGGCCCTAGTGTCTCTCAGACTGTATGTTTAATTGCATTCTTCCTTCCACAGTTATTATCATGCTGTCTTACCCAATTAGGTTGTGTTTAAAAGATGCAAGAAAAAGCTGAGGAGTAAGACAAAGTGTGAGAATACAAAGTCTGGATGGTGTGGGGAGACCAGTATGGGAGGCAATGGGGGATACCTTGAAGTCCATAGGCTAGGCTTTCACTTTACAACAGGACATCCTTAGCCAGCCATCACATAAAGCTACAGAAAAAAGGGAATAAAACAAATTGTTTAAGTATGAAATGTCTCCATATAAAATGAAACAAACAGGTACAGGAGTCTGTGCACAGCCATTAGTTTTCCTAATACAGTCTTCTTCATAAGTCCCCTGTTCTTTTTTCCTAAAGTGGTACGTCTGTTTTATCTTACAAACACACACATGCAAGTATGAAAGCACACAACTCCTGTTTTTCAGTCTTTGGAGTCATAAGCTGATTAGCCACCTCAGTATAATAATATGCTAACTGTTCATGGCTGTTGCTGTTTTTTTTTTACCAATCAAGTTATAAACTACAAATTTCACTTCTGGTAAATGTTTGTTGTTTATGTGTTATCAACTGCTTGCTATTCTAGAGTGTGTTGTGTAATCTCTGGGATGTCTATGTCAGAAATCTGAAATTACATTTTTCCAAAATTTGTCAGCAGACGTGCAGGAGAGAGCCTTCTTTTGGTCCAGAGCCATATTAGGTTAGAGTAGTAAAGCAGAGTGAATACACTTTACTGGAACCACATGTGCATATAATGTCCCTAGTGTATTCTGTTTCCCAGTAGAAAAAAAAAAAGAGGAAATGCTACACTCTTAAATAAGGATGAAATATTACATGTGATGTCTACATGACAGGTTTTATTTAGCATTGCTTTATAAAGTGTCACTATGTGGCTTTGGGGAGTAGCCTCACAGTGGACAAATATCAAAACAGGGGTGCTCACAAAACAAGGTGGACATAAAATGACTACTTCAAAGTAAAGCAGACAAGTCCTGTTCTGTGTTTCTATTAGTGTCCCATCTGTGTGAAAAGTTTTGCTTCAGGTTTCTTTGTGAGTGCATTATTGGTGGTATGCTGTGGGGAAACACAGAGGAATCTGGATTTGTGGGTTTTAAAGAATTTTATTGTAAATATTAGTTTAGTAACATATGCTGTCTGTGAAAAGCATGTGCATTTAAAGCATATGGGAGTTGAGAAGGTCTGAATTAAATATCTGAATAATGCAACACTTATGTTGCACTTTCCCCTCAAGGAAGTTCTGAACCCACATTTAACCATACTAACTGCCTGGTTTACCAAAGGTTGAGTAACCCTTGGAGAAGTATTAAAGTGGTAAGATGTAGGCTGTACTTATTCTGTCTCATTCTAAACGAAGCTTGACTTGAAGCCCCAACAAAGAAGTGATTTATCAGCATTATAGGTCATTACTAGCAGAAGTAAGGATGCTAAAATAAAGTGGATGCATAATATGCCTTATAATTAGGTTATTTCCTCTGTATGAGACTTGTCAACATGCACAGAACAAAGATGTGGAAGACCAGGACCTCTGACTTTTTTTTTTGTTGTTTTAACGTTTTGTTACTGCCCATTTTAAGTACATTTCTAGCTAGATAAATCCGAAGTAGTGTATCTGTAGATTGCATAGGTGTCTAGGGGCATTTGAATTTCAGTTATATGTGCTCCTAATGAATCAGTTTTTTTTTTTTTTTTGCAATTTATATGACATTTTATGCATTCTGTCTTACCTAAAGTCTAAAACTCTACACGGGTTTAAATATGCATCTGTGTTAAGTGTATGGGCAGAGGGGAACAGTGGGTCTATATTAGATGATTGAACTTTCAAAAGTTCGACTGTCATATGGTAGACAACATATGATCAAAGTTTTGAAAGTTTGAACATTTTAATGGAGATCTCCGTACAATGCGGAATGGGAAGATTTCCCTTTTCTGCACTATAATATGATCTTGGAGTTGGTGTATTTAAAGATGGGGGTGGGGGGGTGGAGGGGGGCTTGCCCCCCTACTTAAAATGTTCAGGTAGGTTATTTGTGTAGGTTTTTTTTATTAGATTTTTGAACTTTTAAAAGTTTGATCAAATGGTGTCGACTATATGACAGTCGAACTTTTGAAAGTTCAATTATTTAATATAGACCCGGGAACAGTAGTATAGCTAGGTTGGGGCAAAGGACTCAGACACCCCAGGTGCAAAATGTTAAGGGGCATGATTGTCCATTTCCAATTATTCTTCATTACATACCAGCCTTTAAACAAATAAATGTTGATATTGCATCTGCGGTCAAAACTGAGTGTTCTAGTGTCTCATGTGTGTTGTAAACTGTATAAAATGTACTACGCAGTTAGTACGGTTTAAAAGAAAAGCATTTTTTTTGCCATCAAGTAGTAGTTTTTTTTTAAGGTATGGGACTAGACCAGACCTGGTATGGGAAGATTTCCCTTTTCTGCACTGTAGTGCAATCTTGGAGTTGGTATATTTAAAGAGGGGTGGTGTGGGGTGGTGCAGGGGGGCTTACCCTCCTTCTTAAAACATTCAGGTAGGTTATTTGTGTAATTTATTTTTTTTTTATTAGATTTTCAAACTTTTAAAAGTACGATCATATGGTGTTGACCATATGACAGTCGAACTTTTGAAAGTTCGATTATCTAATATAGACCCGGGAACAGTAGCATAGCTAGGTTGGAGCAAAGGACTCAGACACCCCAGCTGCAAAATGTTAAAGGGGCATGATTGTCTATTTCCAATTATTCTTCATTACATACCAGCATTTAAAGAAATAAATGCTGATATTGCATCTGCGGTCAAAACTGAGTGCTCTAGTGTCTCATGTGTGTTGTAAACTGTATAAAATGTACTACACAGTTAGTAAGGTTTAAAAGAAAAGCATTTTTTTTGCCCTTCAAGTAGTAGTTTTTTTTTTAAGATATGGGACTAGACCAGACATCTCAAATGTCCCTATTTTGTAGGGACACTCCAGATGTTTCTCAAAGTTTTATTCAATTCCTCCTGAAACTGGAAATCATTTTGAGAATCTCTTAAGACAATTGTGCCAACATCTAAAATGTGCCCCTAATTTAGAGTCTTTTCCTTTGTTATTTTTACCTTTGTTCCAAATTCTGTTGGTAAAAGTAGAGAGCTCTGGACCAGGCACAAAAACAGCTAGCCATACCTTTGGAGGAGGACAGAAGGCATGTAAATCATGTGTCTGTTCATCATCATACTTAGGCCATTCTAAACATTTGCAACTGAATTTGTTTAGACATTTGCATTTTTATTGCCTAGGCCTACCTCTTGTTTCCATAATACAGTATCATTAGCAGTTTTGAAACAGTCTTCATTCTGTCTGCACACTGAAGGATGCCTAAGAACTTTCTGCTTTATAGGTGCATAGCCAGTAACTAGCCAAGCATTGTAGTAATCAGTGAAAACCATTTGTGCTTCCAGTCTACAGTCCCATGTGAAGCTATACAGACATCAGGCTACACAGTAAGACAAGTGAATGAAATGTGAAAGGTAAATGCACTTTTCTAGCTGACTCCAAAAGGGTCAGAGAATTATGGTTTTCAAACTGATTTTTAAACTTCAGTAACTCCTCAAAAAGGAGCACCCAGCACTTAGAAAACCAAAATAACTGATTAAAATGTGCAGTTAAAGCACAGTCAGGAAATACAATCGACCAGTGTCATAATCCAAAAATAAAAATTAATAAAAAGTTAAGCTTTTTCATCCAGATAAAGTACAGCAGAGTTCATCAAAACCAAGAGTTCAAAAACATTAGGTCATAGTACCACGTCACCCAACTTAAATATTTAAGCTCATAATGGTGCATCACATGTATAACCCTAATAAATAATCTTTTCTTGTTTTTGTGGGTAAAATAATGTAAATAGACTTACAACCCTGAAAACAACAACTGTAAACTTTCACAATTTAGCAGAACTATAGATATTTTAAATATTATAAAAATCAATTCAAAATAAAGTATACAAATATGTATTGATCTTTAAAATTTTGCTGCCCTCACCCTTAAAACAATACTTATAGCAATGAATTTATTCCTGATGTTTGAGAGGAATCTAGTTTGAGTTACTAGAGTAAATCTCTGTAATCAAAATGAGTTTTCCCAAGCCTCACCCCTTGGAACCAAAGCTACTACATCTATTATTCTGAATTCAAACTTCTTGAAATTCAAACATCCTACAGAATGCTTTTACAATGCATTTCTCTCATTCATTTTATTAATATCTTAGATATGTTCATGAATTCTTTTTTGCAATGGATGCTCAGAATTGCAGACATAAAAGACAGGAGAGGTAGCACATTTAGCAAGATAGGCTGCACCATTAGTTGCAAAGTTACTTGCACAGAAATATATTATGCTACCTAATATGTCCTCCAATGTCATTTTTTTTTGTCAGTAAAAATATATGAACACTGACCACAAAAACACACTTAGTGATACTTGTTCTCTGTTCTTTCAATTTATGTTTGACTTCTGTTCAAACGTTTTTTAATTCCTACCTGACTCATAAACAAAAACGGCTGTTCACTCAAAATTTCTAGAATAATATCATTGGTATTAAAAATACTCCGATTACATTTTTTTAATGATATTTACTTCATTAGACTGTTTACTAAACTTTAATGCTCCCATGACTCATTTTTCGGGTGGGGTGTAGGGCATTTTATTTTATCCTCTCTATTTTTATTTTTAATTCCCTCACTCAAAATAGGTTTGTATTTACCATCCCTGTGTACCATAATATCTTTTATAATTCTATTTATTATTGTCTTAGGGTAATCCCTCTTCAGGAACATAGGTCTTAATTTAATAAGTTCAGATACAAACAAGGATTTCTCAGAAACCATTCGGGAGAGTTTAATAAATTGCCCTTTTATCAAGTTAACTATTTGCCCATATGGATGAGTACTTGAAAACTGAAGATAGGAATTGCTAAACAAGGGTTTTCTGTAAATATTAGGCTGAGAAGCACCATCTCCTTTAAAAATTGTGGTATATAAATAATTAACCATATCTTTCTTGTAATTATGTGTAAAGTTTAGAAAATCGGTGGTTTGGTGCAAGTAGTAAATAAATTCATTGACCAGTTCAAGACATCCATCATAAAATGAAAATATCATCCAGATACCTGTAGTAGATCTTAAAATGTGGGGGAAAAACTTTTATTACTAAATATGTATTTTTTTCGAACTGTACAAAACTAAATGCATAACGGAGCACAAGCAGCTCCCATCGCCACCTCCTTGATTTATCTGTATAGGTCGCCATAAAAAATGTAGTCATTTTCCAGTATAAAACTCATAAATTCAAGCATAAAATTAATTTCTGTTGCAGCCAAAAACTTATAACCAATTAAAAAATTCAATCCCTGCTTCCATTGGAATACTTGAGAACAAATCAACCACATCCACAGTTAAAAAAACAACATTTTGATTCCATAGATCATTGTTTATTCTTGCCAAAAAGTCCCATGAGTCTTTAAGCATATGTTTAGTGTATGAAAAAACACAGGTTTCAACTTCCTACTTATACAGCCACTGGATAAGTCTTACAGTTGTGTGTCACTACAATAGGTGTAAAGGGCAGTTCAAACATGTTTTTGTGTGTCTTCGGTGTCTCAAATATTGTGGGAATAATGGGGTGTGTATTTTTAAGAAAGTTGTATTCATACAAAGTAATATTATTTTTCAATAGAAAATAATCCAATTGCAAATCAATTTTCTGTGTGTTATATTTACCTCATTTCTAGACACATGCAGAAAAACATCTGAATCCTGTAACATCTTAAACATCATGCTCAAATAAATTATTGTGTCATAAATCATATTTCCACCTCTTTGTCAGTTTTCATTATTCTAATAGTCTTATCATTGGTTAAAAAATTAAAAATCTCACTCTTGCTGTAAGTCATTTTGTAGGTTTTAGCAAACCCACCCCTTTTCCTTTATTTGTATAAATCCATCTTGTATGCTTTTTCAAAAGCCTGTGCAAGGGAATGCATTACTGGTACATAAGTATTTTTCTTTTTAAAATTTGATCCCCTTTATCCATCCCTTCTTGCCTATTCATGTCACCAAACATAACTGCCAAGTTAAACTTAAATGTAGAAATTCTTAGTTTCACCAAAATGTTTCCAATATCTAATTTATGACCAGGAACAAATGTGAATCCCTTACTAAATAATAAAAATGGTCCTTAGTGGTGTCCCCTGACTGTAATTAAAAATTTAACTGCACAATATACCATTATATTTAGTGGTAACGGTTTTATTTAATGCTTCTTTTAATATATCTTTCTGCCCCTTTTCGGCCTCTCCCTCAATGTAGTTGTATTGAGTGTTGGTACTTCATGTGACTACCCAACCCATGTTTTTCTGTTTCCTGTTTCTCTCCACTTTTTTATCGATTGGCTATTCTCTCCAATCTGCATAGTGGGGGGAGCTCTAAAGGTTCATTAATCTTGAGTGTGTCATCACAAACTTCTCCTTCAGTATAATTTACGTTGGTTACACTAGTGCTTTAGGAAGTGGAAGGGAGATCACATAATTATCTGCTCATGTAAAAAAATCATTATCGACTCCCTTATTAACATGCAGCAATAACTTTTTACAGTTAACATAGGATATTCCACAAGTTAAATATCTAAAATAGTGAGAGATGTGGTAGGGACTGCAGTACCTACATACCTCTCCACCATCCAGATTTCCACTGTATAATGACACACGTTGAGTTTCAGACTTCATATCCTTCAAAGACTGCTAGTGTAGCAACTTTCTAATTTTGCAATTGAAATATTTAAAATCTCTCTATGATTTTGGGCTTTTGCCCCCCCCCCCTTACCACCTATTTTTGTCTTTGTCTATATTGAGCTAAGAGGCTGAGAAGAATGTGTATCTATAGCAGAAGACGTTATACAGTAGTATTTATTAATAATATCAGACTTTGTATAACAACACAGAGGAATGCCTCTCAGGCTAAGGAATGGCATGAACTACTGTGCAAGTATTTTCTTAACCAGACAACATTACAGTATGTAAATAACAAAATCTACCTCCTCTATGCTCAGTCCATTAATCTGTTTATGTATTATGGATTTCATACTCTTGCAATGTACTGATTTGCTCTTTATAACATGCATGTAAAAAATGCCTATGTTTTAACCAAATGTGGAATATGTATGCCTGAATGTGTCTTATTCATGGGAACTTTCATAGGTTAGTACTAGGCTAACTGCTCTTATGGGCCATTTTAAGCCTAGCCAATTACCCCATGTCAGAATCAAACCCTGCACCTTGTGTTTCTAAGGTAAGCACCTTAACCATTACGCCAACTTCCCACCCCTCTTTCTCTCCTGATTCCATTCTTATCCCTTCTTTCTCCCTTTTCTGCAATTGTTTGGAAAAAGTAATGAATAAAATGTTTAAAAAAAGAAGATCATAGCAGGACAAAGTATCCAAAGTCTTCTATAAGAAGAGAAGGCAAGTAAGCTTGGTTTAAAATAATACATAATAAAGAAGGATGTTACATTCAAACAGTAACTGTTAATTCTTGGTTGCATATATGAGGAAGAAAGAATACTATCCTTGATCTACGCCAGACGGAGGATAGGTACTGGTACTTGGAAAATGGTGGATAGGAGTGTGATGTCCCCACTCTGGGTCAGTAATCAAGGAGCTTGAATCCTCACCACTGACACTAGTGAGGGACATTCACTTGGAACAAAAATACATATACACAGTATTTGAAGATGCAGCTCTCTGCATCAAGCACAATTCCCTTAAGAGCACACAGGGAACATACTCAGTCCGGGGTCTCTCTCTCTCTCTCTCTCTCTCTCTCTCTCTCTCTCTCTCCAGGTCTCCAATAAGACTCCCTACTGGCAAAGCTGTACAGTTGAGTCCTCAGCCGAATGTCCAAGAAAAGTCCTCCAACACTCTCTTTGTGAAACCAGTGCACTGTGTCCCTGTACCAAGTAGCTGACACCCATACTCTTTGAGATTTGATTTGCACACACCTGCTAAAGGCTGACACAGATTTACTCACTCTGCTGTGCTTTGCCCAGACTATAAGATAGTTACTGCCACCACACACTCCAAAGCCAGGTACTCCAGGGCTCTTACAAGGGTACCCAATTATAGTGAGTGAAGTTAATACTAATACAAATGGTAGTGTTTGACCAATGAAGTAAAGCTTTCAGGAGTGGCCACAGTGTCACCGAATAAATATAAATGCTCTCAAAGGTTAAAATATTCCCTAAAGGACCAGCCACAATGAAAAGTTTAAATATATTTAATAATAAATAATAAAAGAACATGAAAATACTAAATATCTGTTTATAATAAACATCAAAGTTTCAATCACAGGAAATATTAAAAATGGTACAGATGAACAGATTCACATAGATACAAAAAGACAGTGCTTAATCTCACTATGTTTTCCTGACTGATCTAATGAATTACTATTCCCTGATTACTTACTAAAGCAAGGCAAGATGAAGTAGGTGACTGATCCTTCTATGTCAGGTTACAAAAACAGACTCCCCAGGGACTTCAGTCTCATCTAGTATTAAAACATAATTTTTGTGCTGGATTACAGAATGACACCACATACACCTGGCCATCTGACTTTGCTTCCCACACTATCCCCTTTACTAGAGGCTGTTGAAGCTTCTGAAAGTCATAAAACAATTCCAAACTTCCACCCTTCCAGAGTAGCAATTTGTTTACCACCAAGGACAATACAGAAGGCTTCCTAGTACAGACTTTTTTTCTCTGGCTGCGTTGAGACCTGTGAGATACAATATTTATGGCCTAAGTTAAGTAATTTAATTTCTGGATATTTTTCTAAACGTTATCTGGGGTTAAGCTTAATCTCTTCTCTTCCAGTATCCTCTGTTACAATGCTAATTTCAACAGTTATAATACAGTCTGACATACATGTGTATTTCTTTTTTCTGTCCAGCAGGACCCATTGTTTGTACATTTTTTAACACAAGCAGCTTTACAAATACATTTTAACACAAGCACTTGTACCAATCAGTTTGATATACAAATTATATATATTTTTTTACAAAAATTCCAGCTAGCTATGCTGGCATATGTTACACATCCACTGCCCTACTTCATGGCATAGCTAGCAATTCCTCATACCATCACAAGAAGGGAGGCAGAAAAATAGATGAGAAAAAATATAAGGAAGAAAGGAGTAGTAATAGTGTATTGGGATTATTAACATTTGCTTTGACTATGAAGAGTTTAATGGTATATCTGTTCTGTAGATTGAATTGTGCCTTTTGGTGTTAATCATTCATTTAGGAGACACTTTGTTTTGTAGGGTTTATATAAACTGTGGAGTGCAGGTCCTTGTTGCTACAAACACTATTAATTGGCTAGTTCATCTGAAGAGAGTGAGAAAGAGAATGGTGCATGAATGGGTACTTAGAAAAAAGTGGTACATAAGGGGGTAATTGTTAGTGTGTGGTAAATGAGGGGATCATTGACAGTGTGAGATATATGATGGGATCATAGTGTGGTTGTGGTGCTTTTGAGGATTGTTGAGTATGTGTGATGTATGATAGGATCATTGTGAATGTGTGGTGCTAGTGGGGATTGTTGAGTGTGTGATGCATGAGGGGATCATTGTGAGTGCGTGATACATGCAGAGAGCTCAGAGTATGTGGTAGATGCAGAGATCACTGAGAGTATGTGGTACATGTGGAGAGCAAAGAGATTATGTGGTAGATGCAGAAAGCTCTGAGAGTATGTGGTACATGCGGACATCACTGAGAGTATGTGGTACATGTGGAAAGCACAGAGTATGTGGTACATGTGGAGAGTACTGAGAGTATGTGGTAGATGTGGAGAGCACAGACATTGTGGTACATGCAGAGAGCATTAAGAGTATGTGGTACATGTGGAGAGCAGTGAGAGTATGTGGCACATGTGGAGAGCACTGATAGTATGCGGTACAAGTGGAGAGCACTGAGTGTATGTGGTACATGGGGAGAGCACTGAGATTATGTGGTACAAGCGAAGAGCATTGAGAGCATGTAGTACAAGCGGAGAGCACTGAGAGCATGTGGTACATGTGCATAGTATTGTGAGTGTGTGGTACATGTGGAGAGCACTGAGAACATGTGGTAAATGAGATCATTTAGAATGTGTGGTACATACAGAGAGTGTTGAGAGTAGGTGGTACATGAGGAGAACATTCAGAATTTGTGGTACATTTATTTATTTATTTTACATTTGTTAACCGGGGGTGTCTGACTGAGCCAAAAAGGCCCTTTTTCAGCAGAGGCCCGGGGAGAAAAGCTCCACAAAGAAAAATTACAGACACATTTAGTTATTTAGACATGATCAGTATACACACAGATTACAGGAGACATGTTTTTACAGTGGTATGCGGCACATAAACAGTTACAGAGGAGAGAACAAACAAAAAAATATTAATTTTAAAAATAAAGGTAATTAATAGATTTGTGGTGTACAGCTGAAATTTGGAACATAAGTAGAATATATACATAGTACACAGGTACAGTACATACATTGTAGATTAGCCAGTGTTTGTGAGTAAGATTGAAAACTATTATCAAGTGCTCTAGATTTTGTATGTATGTGTTATCTGCTTTCACTAGCTTGGGGAGCAATCATGGCACTGCCAACTTTCCTTGAGATGTTGCCTGATGAGGTCTTTAAAGGAGGCTTTGGACAATGTGTTTTGAATGTTTGTAGGGACAGAGTTCCATTTTTTAGCCACTGAACTACTATATAGTGCAAAGAGTGCACATGAGGATATCATTTCATTTGTATAGTATGAGGGAGATCATTGAGAATTTGTTGTGTATATGATGGATAATTTTGAGTATGTGGTACAAGAGGGGTTCATTGAGTGTGTGTGGCATATAAAAGGGATCATTTTGTGTGTGTGTGTGTGTGTGTGTGTGTGTGTGTGTGTGTGTGTGTGTGTGTGTGTGAGGGAGGGACATAAGGTTATCATTAAGAGTATATGGTATGTGAAGGGATCACTGAGTGTGTGTGTTGTATAAGAGGGATCATTTTGAGTGTGTGGTACAAGAGGGGTTCATTGAGTGTGTGTGGTGCTGGAGAAGGATCATTGTGTGTGTGTGTGTGTGTGTGTGTTTTAAATGTGTAAATACTTCAACACTTTTAGCAAGAACTTTCCAGCAAGAAGTAAAAAACCTGCAGTCAGCATACTCTTTTAAATATGCACCTCAGAGTTGTTCCTGATTTTGCACTGAGACTTCCAACCAGTCAATAATGCCATTTGCTAGGATTTCATACATGTTTTTTGTGTTTCACTGTTGCAGTCATCACATTTGGGTTATCTGCTTGCAGTAGCCCTCAGTCGGCCGGATTATTAAAGCCTTGGGTCCTGCGTCGGTTGCTGTCTCATCTTCCGTAGTCAGGGGTATAAAGCATGCAGCTGATGCCATTACATCAGTCTTTCTTGCCGTGCGGTGCCCAAAGCAGAAGCAGTTCTCAAGTGCCCGTTGACCGACTCCTGAAATTTTCGTTTTCGAGTTTCAGAACCGAAGTCTTCAACTAAAGCTAAGTACCCCGTTGGGGAAACTTTTTCTTGCTCTAAACCAATGTCAGTAAGAGTCAATAATTGTATTTCTTGTGGAAAGCAAATACATCACGAAGATTTTCATTCGTACTGTATTCCTTGCCTAGGCCCTGACCACGACATACCTCGCTGTCAGTTTTGTGCCTTATTTAAGCAACGAACTATTCATCATCGGTATTTACGCTTCTAAATATTTTGGTACTCGGTTCAATTATCCAGATATGCCTTTGGTAAGCCATCCGACTACTGAAAAAAATGCAAAGATAAAGACAAAGACAGGTTGCCTACGTCCAAAGCTGCTGATGACACTTCTCCTAAGCCACTTGCCAGTTTACCAGTACACAGTGAGGCGCATTCAAAGCCCCTGATACCTTCTACTTCAGATTCACAGGCCTCTACTGAGATCCATTCTGAGTCTTGTATGCCGTGAGATGCTTCAACTGTGGAACCTGTGGATGTCTCTACCTTGGATGGGTCCGGAGCCACTGTGCAGGCACCGGCTTCTGAGGGTGTATTCAGGCCTACTGACTTGCATATTAAACTGATGCCATCTTCTTCAAGGCCTAAAACTCAAACTATGCCTAGGATACCAATGCCCAGACCACATGGGCAGGCCTCTATGCCTAAAAAACAGATGATAAGAATGGCTGAAGACCTTATTACTTTAATCAGGGGAAGCCAACCTTCCCCCTCTAAGTGACCTAGGATTGAATTTGTTTATGATACTTCTGACCAGGATTCTGAAAGTTCTGTTTCCTCTGATGACTAGGATTTACCCTTATCTACCTATGAGGATTCTGATGCAGAGGACTCTATTCCCTCTGCTTTCCCCCTAGAGGATTTCTCATTTGGTGAAACACTGCATACTCTTAGGGAGCACTTTTGCTGGGAAAGCCAGAATTACTCTGATTCTAAAAAGAGGCTTAGGGATTTCTTTCTCCTGCCCCAGCACAGGCCTTTAGCTATCTCTCCTGTACTAGACATTGTTGATGATGCCTTTTCTGACTCTAGCTTGGCCCCTGACTCTTTACCTCCTGCTTCCAGAAAACCTGATAGATATTACAGGGTTCCTGACTCTCACAAGTTCCTTTTTAAAAATCCTACTGCAGATCCTGAGACCATTTCACAAGGACCCAAGGGCATCAAGGCTTCTACTGCCAAAAATCCTACCCCCTCTGATAAAGACTCCAGGCGCTGGATAGATCGGGTAAGAAAGTATACACTTCTGCAACTTTGGACATTAGGGCCTTAAACTGCCAGTTTCATATGTTAAAGTATCAGCAGCATATCATTGGATTGCTTAAACAGAAAATGTTGATTCCTGATTGTGCTGAAAATAAGGATTTACAGGATTTAATGCATTCTGCTGAACAGGTTGGAAAGCATACTTTGCAATGTGGTTTTGATTCACTAGAGGCATCTTGCAGGGCTGCTGTCACTGGGTCTGTACTTAGAAGGCATGCTTGGCTTAAGGAGCAATCTTTGCCAAATCACGTTAAAGCTAAATTGCTGGATGCTCCCTTAAATCAGGACCGCCTGTTTGGCAACAAAGCAGAAGTTCTTAAAAAGATGGAGGAAAAAGCTAAATCTTTGCAAACTGTTAAAGATTTCCTACAAGTACAGCCTCCAAGATTTAGTGGGCATTGGCCCTCTAAGAATTGGTCTGTTCCTGCCTCTTCCAAATCTTCTCAGTCCAGACCTAGAACCAGCAGAACACCCTGGCTTCAGTCCCAGGGTACGCACAGGACTAAACAGTGGGGGGCTCCCACTTAAAATCAGGGAGTAGTAAGACTCCCCCCATGTTAAACTGTCTCAATGACTTAACTTTAAAATTTCCAAGCACTTCTCAACTGACTGCTTCTTTTAGGAGGAAAGATTGCTCTGCAGGCAAAAAACTGGGAACTCATTACCCAGGACAAATGGGTGTTAAATATAGTTTTCCAAGGATACAGATTTCACTTCCACACATTACCAACCCCAAACGATTGGCCAGATCTACCCCCAAATCAGTGGGCAAAGGCTCAAAAGCAAGTACTCTCTCTCTTAAGCATAAAGGCTATTTAAGCTGTACCAGAAGAGGAAAAGGGACAAGGTTTCTACTCAAGACTTTTCCTGGTACCCAGAAAAGACAACTCTTGGCATCCTATCCTGGACCTTTCCATATTAAATACCTTTTTGGTGATTCCAAAATTCAAGATGCTACCTCTTCACCAGTTACTTCCTATGCTAGGCAAGGATGCCTGGTTGGCAACACTGGATTTAAAAGAAGCCCACCTTTACATCCCAATCAAGGAATCTTGCAGAAGATACCTATGCTTCATAGCAGGCTACATGCACTATCAGTTCTCTCCACTGCCTTTTGGCTTATCTACTGTGCACAGGGTATTCACAAAGTGCCTAGCTGCAGTCATTGCATTTTGCAGGCAAAGAAATATTCAAATATACCCATACCGGGACGATTGTCTAATTCAGGCAGAAAGCCAGGACATACTTTTGAATCATCTGGCATTTGTACAAAGGGTTCTAACTTGTCTAGGCTACACCATAAACGAAAAGAAATCACACCTGGTACCCTGTCAACAAATTTATATTCCTGGGAGCAAGCTTGAATACAACTTCCCAGATGGCTTACCTCAAACCAGAGAAACAAATTCATTTGACAACTTACTTCAAACTAATGGCCACAAAAACCCTGCTATCTGCAAGATAAATTCTGCAAGCCTTGGGGTTCATGGCCACCTGCATTCTACTAATTCCATATGCAAGAGGAAACTACAATGGTATCTAAAAAGCCTATGGTGTCAACATTCTCAGGATCTAGAAGCAATGATCCCTATCATACCTTGCCTACAGTTAGAATTCCTTTGGTGGGCAGAGGCCTGCCACCTAAACAAGGGACTACCATTCACTCTACCCCCTGCCGCCCAAACCTTAACAACAGA
Organism: Protopterus annectens; assembly: GCF_019279795.1. Taxonomy (NCBI): domain Eukaryota; kingdom Metazoa; phylum Chordata; order Ceratodontiformes; family Protopteridae; genus Protopterus; species Protopterus annectens. The sequence goes on along the minus strand of NC_056743.1, from coordinate 883,659,214 downwards.
CGCATCAGAGTATGCATGGGGGTCTCACCTGGCAGTGAAGTGCATTCAGGGCAAATGGAATCCAAGTCAAATGCACCTGCATATCAATCAAAAATAAATGTTAGCTGTACAGAATGCTCTGACAGCCTTCAAGGACCACATTCTTCCAGGACAATTAATGGTAAGGACGGACATCACCACTGTTATGTTGTACATAAACAAGCGGGGGGGGGGTACCTATTCTTACCCCCTCTGCAGACTAGCCATGGCTCTGTGGAACACAGCCTTGAGCTACCAAGTGCATCTACAGGCTCAATTCCTGCCAGGGAAACTAAATACACAGACAAACTAAGCAGAAATCTCACGGACCCACACGAGTGGAAACTTGAACCAAAGATTTTCAACATGTTGGTAAACAAATGGGGGAGCCCAGATATAGATCTATATGCTTCCCCCCAGAACTACCAATTGGACAAATTCTGCACAAGGACTCCCCACAAACAAGCTTGGAAAGTGGATGCTCTGTCCTTCAGTTTATGCCTTTCCTCATCTACCTCTCCTCTCCAAAGTACTACTAAAGATCAAACAGGACAAACCAAGGATGATACTGATTGCACCAGACTGGCCCTGCCAACACTGGTATCCCCTCTTGTGCAGTTTGTCACTGCTGGCTCCATGGAACCTGCCTCAGACCCCTACCCTGCTGTCACAGCAGGAGAGCCAGATTCTGCACCCTCAGCTTCAAACCCTGACCCTGGCAGCCTGGCTAATTTCCTAATCTCTCCATTACCATCCCTCAGTAAACAAGTGTTGGATGTCATTTTGGAGGCAAGGGGGCTTAGTACTAGAAAATCTTATGCTGAAAAATGGAAAAGATTCTGTGCCTCGAACCAGACTCAAGGCACGGGTACAGCAGCACCCGATTCACCTCAGATTCTTCAATGCTTAACTGAGATGCTTCACAAGGGCCTTTCAAAATTAACGCCTCAGCCATTTCAGCTCATTACAACACAGAACCATCCCTCTTCTCTCATCCACTGCTCAGGCAGCTCCTCAGAGGGGCCAGAAACTTAAGACCACCCAGAAGAGCCCCAACTCCAGCCTGGGACCTTAACTTTGTATTGGAAAAACTCACTCTTCCTCCTTTTGAGCCAGCTGCAAGTGCAGAGTTAAAATGTCTTTCTTGGAAAGCAGCCTTCATTTTAGCAATTACTTCAGCAAGAAGGGTATCTGAACTACAGGCCCTTATGGCAGTGGAGCCTTTCATCATCTTTCATGCGGACAGGGTGTCCCTCATGACCAGTCCCTCCTTCATGCCCAAGGTGGTATCCAGTGTGACTCTTAATCAGTCCATTCATTTGCCAACCTTCTTTTCCAATCCACAGAACAAAGGGGAAAGGATCTTGCACTCCTTAGATGTGCACAGACAACTTAGATTTTACTTGGACAGGACTAAACCTCAAAGGAAATCAGAACAACTGTTGGTATCATTTGTTGCAGGGGCAGAAGGGAAGGCTATTTCAAAGCAAAACATTTCTAAATGGATAGGCCATTGCATTCATTTCTGCTATAGGCACTACGGAAAACCTATCCCACAGGGGATTAGACCCCATTCAACCAGGGCTGCATCTACCTCTACAGCCTTTCTCAGAGGTTTACCTACCAGGGACATCCTAGAAGCTGCTACCTGGAGTTCTGTACATACTTTCACCAAGCATTACCATTTACCAATTTTCTCTAAATCCAGAGCTGGCTTTGCCACTGCAGTCTTGCAGGGTCTTATAGGTGGTCCTAATGCTATCTAAATTCCTTCTCCCATCCTTAGCTTTGGTAATCTACCCAAATGTGATGACTGCAACAGTGAAACATGAAGAACATAGTGCAGTTGTGTACACTTACCATAAATGTAGATGTTTGAGTGTATTCACTGTTGCAGTCCTGGTTACCCTCCCTCCAGCCCCCTGATTCTTTTGGCTATACCTTTACTCTCCTTTACTATGCTTAAAAGCTTTTTGGTGTATTTGCTTTTTTGTTGGAGGTGTAACCTGGTGTGTGTGTGTGTGTATGTATATAATATATATATATATATATATATATATATATATATATATATATATATATATAGATATAGATATAGATATAGATATATATAGATATATGTAGATATATTTTTAATTGCTTCCCATTAGGAGGGCACCTGACATCTGGGGCAAGAAAAACTGAAGTAATGGCATTGGCAGCATGCTTTATACCCCTGACTACCTGACGTCATGGAAGATGAGACAGCAACCGACACAGGACCCGAGACTTTGATAATCAGGCCGACTGAGGGCTACTGCAAGCAGATAACCCAAATGTGATGACTGCAACAGTGAATACAATCAAACATCTACATTTATGGTAAGTGTACACAACTGTACTTTCTTACTGTTCAAAAAAATCCATGGTGATGCAAAAAGCAGTTCTAGTATTTTGTGAATTAAAGTAATTAAATTCTCCCATATTTGACCCTGCCAGTTTGGCTTTGACAAAATGTCTTGAACAAAACATTCCTTCAGCTGTTAAGATTTTTTGCACAATGTCTGGATTTTTCCCTCATATTTTTGTTTTTTCATCATAAAATTTGTGTTTTTTTGGCAAACCATTGAGATGTGAAGTCACTAAGTAATGGCAGACATTCAAATTGCAGACTTTATATAGCCTTCAGAAAAACGCATGCTAATGCAAAGCCTGTTATTCTAGAAACTTTCCAAGAGCAGTAATTAAAATCTATCCCCGACTTGTCCCCCTCTTATTTGTTGGCTTTGTCCAGATTTCATTGACTAATAGGTTGAAAGACACTGAGAAAAGGAGTTGAAATGTATGGCGTATTATACATACAAAGGTCATACTGGGATGGATTTGTTAGCATCCCATCATGAAGTCAGAAAATGGCAGCATCACAGCAAATCTTCTGCAGCTGGACACAGTTGCAGATCTCCCCTCTGTCTATCAATCTCTCAGCAGAACAGCAAGCCGAACACCCAAAACCAAGTCTGAAAGCAGCAAATAAAAAAAAGAAAACTAACAGCAGCACTTACACGATTGTATCCACCACCGCTCAAATTAGCTTTGAAGGATAGCAATCGAATCCTCTTCTGATCTGCAATTAAATTTTCCATGTACTGCATATCTGCTTAGGAAATCAGAAGCCATCAGCATGTGAGTTGAGATTTTCATGGTGCTAAGTATTTGGCAGCACTTCTTATTGGTCCATTTGACCAGTCAGTCTTCAGGAAGTCAACCTGTCTTACTGGCTTCTACAATCGAGCAAATGAAAGAGTAGAAATCTCAGCTGTTCCAAGTAAAATCAAACAGCAGACCTGACATACTAAGGTCATAGTGAAACGTGGAGCAGTTGAGAGGAGTAAATGTAACACTAAACTTTTATTTTAGACAGATAGCCTGAGCTGCCTAGCCAGTGGACAGCCATTGGACCCCCATTGCTGTGGGACTTGGCGGCTGCCCAAATTAACCCTGTTATAATTTACCACTGTTAAGAATGCTTGGTACATGAAGAGGATCACTAACAATATGTGGTGTATGGGAGAACCCTCCTGCAGAGCTGGAACATGAAGTGAGCACCAGAAGAGAATATGCATAAGGGGATGATCCAGAGAGCACTCATAGTAAGATCATCCAGAGAGGTCCCTATTTAAGGGAAATATGATGCATATGATCAGCAAAGACATTACTTAAAGTAATGCATTAGTGGATCAACTTGGAAGAGAGAGAGAGAGAGAGAGGAGTGCACAAATGGATCACCCGGAAACAATGATTCAAAACAGGATTACCCAAAGGGATTAGTTTGCAAAGGCTTTCCACTGAGAATGTTGAATTATGGAAGAGTAAGTGGGCCTCCTAATGTCAGAGTTTAAGAGCCTCTTAGCCATCAAACAGTGTTCATTCACAGTCTTGGTGACTTCACATTGAATTATGAACGTGTCCCATGAAAGGGTACTGTGTCAAAATACTTAAAATGCCCTTGACCACATCTTAGGATCAACTACTTTTCTGCTGAAAACACAAAGGAAAAAGTACATTTAAGTATACTATTAAAAACATATTCTTTTATTTTTTGTAGTAATAAAAATCTTTTGTTATTAAGAAGCTGTGTGTGTGTGTGATAGGTCAGTGATTTGTGGAAGTACATGATTATTAATAAAAAAAAATTCTTTATAATGCTTGTAAGAGATTTAACATGATACAAATGGCAGCATCTTATTCCATCAACAGCAATTTTGTCAGGATGGACAACTCATTAGCATTGTTGTTTGTCAAATACAGTGCAGTTCTGGAAGCAGGTATGAGTGGTAAAGCCCTCGCATGTGGGGGGCAGAGCCCCCTCAAAAAAGGAAAAAAAAAAAAGCAAAACTTGGATGTACTACTGTAAAGGGAGCAATTGTGAATTGTTGCTTTACTGTACAAAACTGATCTCAATAAAGAGGACAGAAGCCAAAAAGTCTGGGAACCTAAGCAGAATAATTTGAATAATCATGGAAAAGGCAGTACGAATATCTTTACACTCTCTTTCCCAGTACCGTTTACAAAAGACAGGGTACACATATGGTCTGACGCATCACTTGATTTTTAATCAGGGAAACCTTATCACTCCAGCAGCCAGCTGTGACTGTTAAAAAGAGGTTGGCACATAATGCCTCTGACTCCCCTTGGGTCCATGACTGATGAGTCTCTTTATGATGTCATCATCATGTTGTATGCTGCATTCTTTCAGGTGGGGACCTCCTGGATCTGCTGATGCAAAGGATACTCACGTTTAATTTTCTCTTGCAATAAACTACATACTTCAAAGGATGATAAAACTAGGTAAAAACTGTTTGAGTAACAAGTAACAGCTCTTTGCATTATTTCCCCAATAAGACAATCTTTCACCATCAATTAAAATATATTTGTGCAAATCTGTATGTTTGGATTGAGCACCCAAGTCAGAAGGATTTCACTGTATTTTTCAGTGATGTTAGAAGTATAAACCTTGCTTACAGAGACTTAAGAATGAAAGTCTCTGTGTACACGTCCTCAAGACAAAAACGTCTGAATGGTAATTTTCATATTTGATGTACTTATGCTCCTTTCTTACAATTTTTAATAGATCCCTAGCACACAGGTTAATGGCTATGTATACTAAGGCACACAGGTTAATGACTATGTATACCGAGGCATACAGGTTAATGACTATGTATACTAAGGCACACAGATTAATGACTATGTATACTAAGGCACACAGATTAATGACTATGTATACTAAGGCACACAGATTAATGACTATGTATACTAAGGCACACAGATTAATGACTATGTATACTAAGGCACACAGATTAATGACTATGTATACTAAGGCACACAGATTAATGACTATGTATACTAAGGCACACAGATTACTGACTATGTATACTAAGGCACACAGGTTAATGACTATGTATACTAAGGCACACAGGTTAATGACTATGTATACTGAGGTAATGGAACTCAAGAAAAAGCACTGAAGCACAGGGAAGATGAGACGGGGCACAGATGGCAGACTGACAGGGCACTGCTCACATCAAACAGAGGGTGGTAGCTAAGTACATCTAGTTGTTGGACAGGAGTGGCAAATGGATTTAGGTGAAAAAGAAGGATAGATGTGAAGTACATATATAGCAAGTTAGATTAAAACAGACATAGGCAAGGTGACCCCATGAACTTCTTCAACTGGTACATTCATATTATGTGTCTATGTTCTGCTGGTTGCCCATTACTTTTCTGCTAGAAGTAATTCCTGTGTCAAGTATGTTCAATCTAGCTCTGTTATGACTACTTACACTGTTCCTGGAACTGTGTTTTGGTCACTTGGTAGCCCTGCACATCTCCTTATTTGTTTCACAAGGCTGTTGTTACTGATTCCTTGTAAGTCTGGAGCAAATCCATGATCTTTGTAATGTATCTCTTATGTGTTCTGTTTATTGTACCTTGTCAAGAGAATTCTCACAGCTGTGGACTTTGTACTCATCCCTTGAATACCATGGCTGATTACTGATGCTGCTTCCTGAATTTTTTTTGTACTGCTGTGATTTTACCATTGAGTAGGTCACTTGGGATCTCTCAGAACTTGGACTGTGGACCTAATCACTGCAGTAAAGTGAAACACATTAAACATTGCACTTACTGTAAGAAAAGCTACTAAACAAGTTAAACCCTGGTTTAAGGTGCACTAGTCATGTGAAATTACTGGCATTGAAGAGGAGGGGGTGAGATGGCCTATCTAAATTTCCTCTCTGTTTATATAAAGAACTTTTATGCAGGTGTTTACTTTAATGAAGCATCTCTGCTTAAATATTTATAGTTCAAGTCAGAATTCTTGGCCAGCTTCAGCTTTTATTTATAACTTCTTTTTCTACTTTTTTATGTAGCTACCTCACGTAGGAGCAGAAGGTGGGTACTGCATGAGGTGCACTGGTCTGTGATGACGGTAGCACTGTTTTCACTACACAACACAGCATCATTTTTTCTACTTCTTTAAGCAGTGCTATCACTTGTTCCAGGTCTATATTATGTTGTCGAAAGCCGACAATATTGAATCTGATATTGTCGACATGACAATAGCGAACGTTCAGAATATCAAACGTGTAAATGGAAATCTCCATAGGGGGAGATTTCCGTTTACTTCAATGTAGTGCATTCTCGGAGTTGGTATATTTAAGTAGTGGGGGGTGGGGGTGCAGGGGGCTTGACCCCCTGCCTACACCCTTTAGTTTTTCTTTATTTATTTTTTAAATTATTTTTTAGGAACATTCAATGTTTTAATAGTTCGATCATTAAAGGTCGACCTTTAGTGATTCGAACTATTAAACATTCGATGTTCTAATGTAGACCCAGTTGTTCCTACTAAAACTGAGTTTGGTGACACAGCAAGGAGTGTGGAAGACCACCTAATATGCCTTGCCTTCTGTTTGTACTGCAAGGACCTTGTCTGCATGTTTATTTAATTTGCTAAACTTTTCCAGTGTCCCCAGTTTCTTTTTTTTTTTTTTACTTATTAATTGTTTCTTTATAGTTTTCAGTGTTGTACACACTGGCAAATGGAACTTGCCTGAAATGCAATGGCCACAGAATGTCACTGGCACAGCAAAGGAGCTGGGTGACCATGCTGAGTTTCCTGCCCTCACACAAACATTTAAGTCTGCTTATTTAATTAAATACAGGAAATCAATGAACATATTTTATCTGCATGTCATTTTAAGTAGTAATTACTGCTGTACATGCTGGAAAAGGCAGGACTTCCCAAGATGCAGCTAGTCACATGAAATGAACATTAATAGGTATGCACTTGGGGGTGTGCTGCTTTTTTGCTTGATCCCATAGGAATACACTACACTGATGGCTTTCATGTGGTTTATATACCTGCTTTTTTACAAGAAAAGTCAAAAATATGCCTACAAAACAATCTTCTATATTTTTGTACTTCCAATGTGCGAAGCTCACAACGAAGCAGAAGTTAAGGTAAAATTCCAGAAATGTTTCCCCTCCTACACCATCTTTAGCTTACTCTTTGCACAGCCCTTTGGGTCTTGTGCTCGCCCTTCTCTGCTCTTGTCAGTTAGTGTTTTTGTACCTGCCTCTTCCCTTCTGCCCCTTTAGTTTTACCTTATTCCTTTTCTTTTCCTTCTCATAGGTTCATAGGTTCATACTAGGCTATCTGCCCTAGGGCATTTATAAGCCTAGCCAGAATGTGTTTGGCTTTCGCCACCCATTTTAAATTTATTTTGCTATGCCGTTTTCGAAGTTAGCATACTGTGCCTCTGTCTAACAGTGACACAGAAGTGATACCCGGGGTAAACCTACGATCTCCCATCCACTCATCAAGAGTCCTCTTGAAGAGAGTCAATGAGGGACTCTGCCTAACCTGGACTGGGATTTTATTCCAGAGTGAAGGGAGCCTCTGGGTTATGAATCTGTCCCTCCAGCATGTCCTATTTATTTCAGTGCTGAGGTTCAAGTCTCGGCGTGTAGCTCGATGGGATTTGGATTTTCTGAGGTGCAGCATGTCCATTAATTTCGGGTTGGACATGGCTTTATACGTCAGGCACAGATTGCCTCTGAACAGGCGGTATGCCACTGAGTAGAGCTGGAGTTTCTTTAACCGGGCAGCATATGGCATCTGTTTGAGCCCTTTGATCCTCTTGGTGAGGTACTTTTAGGGTCTTTCCAGTTGCTGCAGGTGTCTGGTAAGGTACATCCCAAAAGGGGCATTGTACTCAATTATGGGCCTGATGAGGGATGAGTAAAGAGGCACGATGACCTCCCCTGATCTAGATGTGAATCCCTTCATGATTAGGTGGGCTATATAAAATGTTTTTCTAACCACTTTGGCCACGTGGTTGTCAAATGAGAGATTGATATCAACTTAGGTCCCCAGGTCCCTAATTACTTCTTCTGTACTTAATGGATTACCACCTATGTGGTAATTTGTGGGCACTTTGTTTTTGCCAAAGGGGATGACTATACACTTTTTGGCATTTAGCTTGAGGCCATGGCTCTGGCACCAGTTGTCTGTTCTCATCATACCTTTTCCCTTTTTTTCTCTTTCTCGTCATTTTCCATAGTACACTGTGGTCCCCCATACACTAAATCTATATCCTAAATGCACATTCATACTTTGGAATGTAACATTTTCTTACAGCTGAGAGTATCTCCTTTTTTTGTTATTATCATGACCGGTTCAAGTAACTGTTAACCTACAAATACCTGAACTTCTCAATAGCCTTCTTGGCTGCAAGCTTAGTCAGTACCTGGGAACATGTTCATTGTCACCTACATAGAATTTGGATTATTACAGGCTCGTCACTGAAGGGGAAAGTAAACAAAATCGTTAATTTGCTGTACTAGGTTAAATATTCATTGTTAGGGGTGTGTCATGGCATGTTTAATATATGTATTATAATGTCCAGATTGGACATTCATTGTTAGGGGTGTGTCATGGGTTAAATATTCATTGTTAGGGGTGTGTCATGGCATGTTTAATATATGTATTATAATGTCCAGATTGGACATTCATTGTTAGGGGCGTGTCATGGGTTAAATATTCATTGTTAGGGGTGTGTCATGGCATGTTTAATATATGTATTATAATGTCCAGATTGGCAGTGCCCATTCTCATTAGAGGCCAGAGAGAAAAAGTTCAAATTTATTTACTGAGTAAATCTTCATAAATGAGCAAACAGTCACATATCTTGAACCTTTGTAAGTGTACTACAGAAGTTATACGGTCATAATTCAAACATGAGCTCCGGCTGATGTCTAACATATATGAAGAAACAAGCACAAGTATTGGATACATTATGAGAGATCAATAGAATCATTTAGAATAATATAGCAAGTAGCCAAACAAAAGAATTCAGAGCAGAATAATTAAAAAGATAAAAGATGAGTAGAGTTAAATAAAATGTTACTTTACACCCAGTTTGGAAGATACCTTTGTATTTAGAAGGCATGTATGAGGGGGTAAACTGTGTAGTGTTATTTGTCACAATTTAAAAGGTAAGTAATACTCCTGCAGAACTTAGTACGGACACCATTAAATTGTGAATTTAATGCAAAGTGCCTACAGCAGTATACCTGTATGTGTATGGCAGTAGTATTCTCTAACCTACAAGAAAAACATGTTTTCAGCAGAATCTGAACTTAAAGGAAAGCCGATTATTTTTTCAGGAAACATGCCTCATTAGACAATTCTAGATTTGAACTTTCCTATTATTTTAAGAAGCTTTACTGGTTTGTGGTTTCCCTAATCTTGTAGTAGTTGCCTGGCAAATTATAGCCTGTGCAGGGAGGGCCACATTAGCTACCAAGTAGGTGGTTCTGTGGGTCTGAAGGGGAAAGTGTTACATCATAACTGCTTGATCCAAAGTTAAATTTCTAAAAAATCTAGCAAACATAAAAAATCAAATAGAAATATGTTTCCATTTGATTTTAACTTACAACCTGTCCTGTAAATGTCAGTCTTCATACCTGTTAACGTCCAGCCCTCACAACACTTGTTTCTCCGGCTCATTTTCTAGCTAGGGTACCTTCTGTGGGGAGTCTGAATGCAGTCCTTAATGTTCATGTGGATTTTTGATGGGATAAATTCCCTCCCAAATCCCAAACACAGGCCAATACATGAAATGGCAGTCCTCTAAAATGTGTGTATGTTTAAGTACTGGAATGGACTGGCATAATATCCAGGACTGGTTGTCTGCTTTAGGCCTGTTGTTTGCTGGGATATGTTTTTGCACAGGATAGAGTGGGCACTAGAAAATAAATGAGTGAGCAACTATGGACTAGTGCAGCAAAGCCACTTGGCTTGGGATCCAGAGTCTACTACTCAGGTGGAGGGCAGGCTAGAAATGGTGTAGGTATTGTGGTGAGAGAGAGGCTTCAGAAGGAATTAAGAGATATCATCAAATTTAATGACATACTCATGGCAGTCAGACTCCAGTGTAATGATAGGGCAGTATCCATAATCTCAGCCTATTCCCCACAACAGGGTTGTGATAGTGAGGAAAAGTGTGCATTCAGACAGCAGTTGCAGGACCTACTAGATAAAGCAGGACAACATGAATTGGTGGTGATAATGGGTGACTTGAATGCACATATTGGGACAGACAGAACAGGATATGAGGACTGCCTGGGTCCACATGGGTGGGGCAACAGGAATAAAGAAGAAGAAGCCATTCTAGACTTCTGTCTGGCAAATGGCTTGATAGTAGCCAACACATGGTTCAGAAAGAGAGACAGTCACAATATCACATACAAGAGTAGTCAACGTGCAAGTAAGGTAGACTTCCTCCTAATAAGGAAAAGGCACTGGGGCAGAATCCATGATTGCAAAGTCATCCCCAGTGAAACAGTCGGTCCACAACATAAACCACTAGTTGCCACAATCAGCTGCAAGCAGTGGTCAGAGAAGGCTCTAAGGTCAACAGAGACCAGCCTGAACACCTGGAAGTTGACTGGAGAGAAAGTACAACAGTTCAAGGAATTACTCAGGGCTCTAGCATCCCAAGAAGAGGAGGAAATAGGTGGAGTTGAAGAAGAATGACAGCGCCTAAAATAGCATGTGCTAGGACTACAGAAAAGATATGTGGCTGAGCCAGGTATGGAAATAAGGTACATCAGGAAAGCTGGTGGTGGAATGCAGAAGTCCAGGAAGTCATCAAAAGAAAAAAGGAGTGCAGGAAGAAGTGGGAGACAGAAAAGACTGACCGGGCTAGGAAGGATTACTGGTTGGCTAAGAAAGAAGTTACAAAAGCAAAGAATAGGCATTGGAGGCACTGTACCTGCTTCTGGAAAGTGACTCAGTAAGGGGCACAAAGAAACTATATCAGTTGCAAGGCAAAGACATAAAGGTAAAGAAAATAATCAGACACCCTTCATAAGGGATGCCAGCAGCTTCTGAATGAAGAGAACCCCACAGAAGCTGTACTGCCCCAGAAACAGCCTACGATGAGAGAAGAGGAGCCCATTCTAGAAGAAGTAAGAACAGCACTAAGGAAGATGAAGTCAGGGAAAGCAGCAGGTTCAGATGAGGTCACAGCAGATATGATAAAGATGCTGTGTGAGATAGGGGATAAATGGCTCCTGAGGGTATTAATAGCAGTATGGAGAGAAAGGCATATCACAGATGACTGGTGAATAAGCATACTCGTGCCAGTGTACAAGAACAAAGGGGACATCCACAACTGTGGGCAGTACAGAGGCATCAAACTCCTATCACATTGCATGAAAGTTCTGGAGAGGGTGATTGATAAATGGATATGTAGAGTAGTACAATGTAAGATGGGAGATGAGCAGTTTGAATTCAGATCAGGATGCAGCACAATTGACCCGATATTTACAATGAGACAGATACTTGAGAAAAAGCTAGAGATGAGGAGAGAGTCCAACTGGGCATTTCTAGACTTTGAGAACGCATATGACAAGGTCTGAAGAAAGCTGATCTGGGCAGTACTGAAGTGGTTTGAAGTCCCAGAAACATTGGTAGAATTAGTGAAGGCTATGTACAAGGACCCAATGATGCAAGTGCGAACAGTGTTCAACCTCACAGATGGGTTCCCAGTGGGAGTGGCTGTACACCAGGGGTCAGCTCTGAGCCCACTGCTGTTCATACTGGTGATGGACTACATTAGCAAACAGGTTGGAGGGGATGGATCAAATAAGCTGCTGTATGCAGACAATGTGGCAGTACAGGCAGACTCTGAGCTAGAACTTCAGCAAAGATAGGAGAATGGAATACAAATCTGAAGGTACATGGGATGAAACTAAGCACAGACAAGATGGTGGTAATGGCAGCAAATTGGGGAAATCAGAAGAGGCTGAGAATAGAGATAGAAGGGAAGATAGTGGAACAGGTAAACAGCTTCAAGTATCTGGGAGGAGTAATTGAGGAGAAGGGTAGTCTGAATGAAGAGGTCAAAGCTAGAATCAGAGAGGCTGCAGCCAACTGGCATAGAGTATCAGGTGTAGTCTATGACAGAAGAATGCCAAAAAAGCTGAAAAGTAAGGTGTACAAGACAGTGATATGACCAGTACTACTGTATGGTACAGAAATCTGGGCAGTAAAGGCAGAACAGTTGAAGAAGGTAGAAGTAATGGAAATGAATGCCTGAGAAATGTGATAGGAGGCACACTGGAACAGACAAAGAAATGAGGACATAAAACCAGAAGCCAAAGTAGCTCCAATTGCAGAAAAGATCAAAGAGAACAGATTACAGTGGTTTGGGCACATGTGTAGAAAAGCAGAAGACAATCTGGTGAGGAAGATTTGGGACAGACAGGTAAGAGGAAGCGAGAACATCTAGCAAAGAGGTGGATGGATTGTGTGAAAGAAGATCTGCGACAGTCAGGCATGAATGTTGAAGAAGGCTGGCACTGAATCGAGAGAGTTTGCGACAGTTAACATGATACCCCGACCCTATGTAGAAAAAATGGGAAAAAGGGGGCAGATGATGATAACTATGGAGAAGTCAAACCGTTAGAAGTAACCAGAAGAAATCTTAAAACGTCAGCTTTGAAGTATACTTGACTAATAAACTTCCAAAAACATCAAACAGCAGAAAGTTCAAGGAAGTACTGTATAAAATTAATTTATTTACTATTTTCGTCCACAATGACCAAGGACTTCATCAGTATAAATATCTTTAAATTAAAATGTAGTTTTATACCTACCAATACAGTTGCATGATGTAGTTTAGTACACTAATTAATCATAACTACTTACTCAGTCACTTATTCTTTAAAAAAACACTTAAAATTAATAGTATCATTCAAGCCAGAAATTTATTGGCTTGAAGATGAATTCACCAAAAGGCTTCTTTCATTTCAAGTCTATTTTTATAATTCCCATTCCTTAAATCCATAGGTAAGTGATTTAAAACTGAGAAGTAAAATTTGTTACAACCAATGTATTTTAATATGTCTAAACAATGTATTGTTTTCATTCTTTTGTTTAATAGCATAACTATGGTCTTTAATACATTTAGAAAACATGCACTAAATAAATTATTTTTATGTGTTTTTCCTTGGTCTTTCTCCTGTTTGATGTTTTACAAGTATCTTTTCTCAAACTGTCATGTACAGGTTGCTTTTGTTATCTCATTGTTAAATATTCATTTATGGATTGGGAATGCATTAATCAAGGTTTTATGCATGTACTGCATCTCAAATAATTAGAGCTCGGGTATTTAATAAGTACTGGACACTCCAGCAAGTGCTCAGGGAATGCACTTCTGATACATGCTTTGAGAAATTGTGTGATGCATTTTTCATACTCATCAATTAAGGGCACCTCAGACATTTTATGTTTATATTTCTGGCAACTGATAAAGTACTTAAGTATTCATGGACGGCATCTGAGATACCTTTGAGCATTTAACAGTATTTCAGTGTATGTTCGTACATTTATCTTATGCACTTTGGAAGTATTCATAGACTGTGCATCGGATATTCAAGTACTCAAGTGGTATTTATGGGCTGTGTCCCAATTACGATGTGATTATTTACAGACTAAACTTAAACAAATTGACTTACCCAAACAATGCTGAAAGCAAAAAACACTAATGGATGAACCACCATAAATACATGAACAATTTCACCATACTTTGTTAGAATGGTAAGCGCTTTGGTTCCACACATTTAGAATTTCATCACACAATCAATAACTCTTTCCCACCTCTTTTTAATCACTCAACAACAACACCACAAAATCATTTAAAACTGGATTGGCTAAAAAGCTTTAAAATTCTTCCATATTAAAATATATTCATAATCTACAAATATAAATTAAATAAATGAAAAAGGTACGAGATGCACTGTGAGCTGAGAAAATAATTTATTAAGCGCTTTCGTCAATCAGTAAAACTGTGGAAAAGTTAAGGAAACTGTAAGTAAACATTGGAAGGTACATTGTGGTAGTGAATCTTTAAGTAAGACAGTAGATAAAGCTCACAGATTTGTTAATAAAAGAGACTGGTAATTAAAAAATATTGCAAGGTAGAAACAAAAGAAATTGCATTTATACAGAAAAGGTGAAAGCTAAGTACCCTTATTTTGCATGACATCTTTATAAATACATGGCATCCAGTTCTTATGTTATCAATAGTTACTGAAATAAGGCAACAGGTGCTTTGAGAAGGTACAGTTTTTTATTTTTTTTATTTAACATTTGTTAACCGGGAAACTCTGACTTGGAACGAAGCCAATTTTCAACGGAGGCCCAGGGAGAAATGCTCCATATGCATGTCTTTGAATGTGGGAGGAAACCCACATGAATGCAAGGAAGACATACAGATTCTACGCAGAAGGCACCCCAGCAGAGAATTGAACCGGAGAACCTCTTGCTGTGAGGCAACAACACTACCGCTGCACCACTGCGCCGTCCAGTTATGAAACAAAACAAATAAGTAAATAAAACCAAGTGATTTACTTTGCTGAATATTCTTTACATGCTTGTTTTTACATGGGGAAGACTATAATATTGGGCAATTATAAAAAGGGAGAGAAAGAGTTATTGATTATCTTTTGAAGTTCTAACGAAAAGGCTAAATGTTTTAATAAGGTGTGGTGAAGTTGGCCATGCATCTCTGGTGGTTTATCCTTTTGTTTTCGGTATTATTTAGAGACTATCCTTAGTGTACTTAGTGAATGTTTATGAAGTGTACCTTAAAGTATTCACTTAGTATGTTAGGACTGCACCTTAATTATTTTCAGATTACCACAGAGGGAATCCCCAGTTACTAAGCAATTACTGGTTGTGTGTCAGACAGCTATGGTGAAGTACCAGGCTGTATCTCAGGTACTTAGTAAGTAAACAAAAAATGTAGTATATATAAAATCACAACTGACTGTTTCTGCAACTTCCCTTAAAAGGTACATTTCTGGTGTATAGATGTATGTGTGTGTGTGTGTGTGTGTGTGTATATATATATATATATATATATATATATATATATATATATATATAGATATATATATATATAGATATATATATATATATATATATATATTGGGTCCCCTGCACATGGTCGACATTTCATAATGTGGAAGACCACATATGGCTGAGACCATATGATCAACATTTGAAATGCAGACCATGTGGAACCGGCATCTCTGTATAGTGCGGAATGGAAAGATTTCCATTTCCTCACTGTAGTGCGATCTCGGAGTTGGTATATTTAAGTTACGGGGGGTGCAGGGGACATAGCCTTCCTGCTAGCAATTAGAAAATAAGTTAATGTGTGTTTTATTTTTTTTTACATGTTCGAAATTTCAGGAGTCGAACATATGGTCTCGGCCATATGGGTTTCGGCTTTCTGAAATTTCAATCATGTATAGTAGACCCCTATATGTATATATATATATATATATATATATGCTGTATTATTTTATGATATTGCACTGTAGCTGCAGTTCTGTCAGTCTGTTATATATTTGATCTGTATGTCTTTGTTCTGTTGCAGTATACATCTACGCCACATGCTAGTCGTCTCATGTTTTAATGTGCTGCCCTTTCTCTCCTTAGTGAATGTGTTTTCTATATTGCCTGTATTTAGGATTTATTGAAGCAGTTTTTGACATATTAACTTTGTAAATGAACCTTGGTATTGAAATGCATATGTGGTGTGAGACTGAAATACCTACATATTAATTAATATGAATGTGATGAGACATTTTTTTTCTACAGGCTGATGTTAGACAAGTGTTTCAGGCATACTCTTAACACCACTGTATGTATGATAGCATTCATGCACTGCTGCATTAGTAAACTTAATTGTATGTTACTGTATTATCAACCCTGCCCTTTTGTGTGATTAGGTATTGTCCTAGCAGTCTCTAATTAGCGGCCCAACAGCATGATGCCATATCACCCCACAGACACTCTTTACGAAACAGAGCTCTCTCTCCCTCTCTCTCTCTGGTTATCTTTTTTGCCAGCTTACTGGAAAACTGTTGCCACTGAACTGAATGCAATAGGACTTGGACATACAGCCAAACAGTATTCATGCAGTAATGTCAAGGCTCTCCAGGCACATGAGAATAAGATGCAGAATTCATACTCTCTTACATATGAGCATAGCTGGTGGGGCTTTAGCCCAACATGCCAGCTTTTATGGGGCACTGACACCAGTCAGTCATTGTGTATTACTGTTTTAGAGGGCAGCATAAAATGTATATGCTACCTGAGGTACCAAGTTTCTTTGCTACAGCTTTGCAACATGACGATTACGAGATACAGAGGAATAGAACTAGGGTGCACTATTATTAAGCTACTTTAATTTCTTATTTAGCTGCATAGAAGGGTTGTTTTTTGGGAGAGGTATACAATGATGTTTTTTTAAGTTACAGGTAAAAATATGAAACTTACTAGTGACTTGAACAGAAGACAGCATACTCAGCTGTGAAACTTACTAGTAACTTGAACAGAAGACATCGTAGTCAACTATGAAACTTACTAGTGACTTGAACAGAAGACAGCTTAGTCAGCTATGAAACTTACTAGTGACTAGAACAGAAGACAGGTTAGTCAGCTATGAAACTTACTAGTGACTTGAACAGAAGACATTTTAGTCAG
The DNA here is from genome assembly GCF_019279795.1 of Protopterus annectens. Classification (NCBI taxonomy): domain Eukaryota; kingdom Metazoa; phylum Chordata; order Ceratodontiformes; family Protopteridae; genus Protopterus; species Protopterus annectens. The sequence goes on along the minus strand of NC_056743.1, from coordinate 883,642,092 downwards.
CTATGAAACGTATTAGTGACTTGAACAGAAGACAGCTTAGTCAGCTGTGAAACTTACTAGTGACTTGAACAGAAGACAGCTTAGTCAACTGCTGTCTTTTTACTCCTTACTGTATCCTTGGATGTGCTTTGTCTCCACTAGTTGAATTCTGACAGGAAGTATTTCATCAAGTTGACACTGACCTTTTTTCTGCTTTGTTTCATTCCTTTTTCAGGAGGAAGAAAACATGCATGTAGTACGTTACATATGTGCTTCCAAACTGTATTCCCTCCTCCCTTTATCCATTTAGTCTGCTATGACCTTCTGACCTCGACCATTTATCAGTAACAAACAATTATGCTGCATATGTTACTGAAGGAACACTTAGTATTTGCCCAAACTCTGCTGATTCACAATAACCCATTTTCATTCCTGAACCACATCATGAGGGTGAAAGGAAAAGGTAATCCATGCAATGAGGTATCGTCTGGGGTTGGCTCTGATGGTTAAGACTGGGAGCTGTCATTCCTGTGGTACAGGGTTTAATTCCCTCAGTCCTCATTTTCTTATTGTGTGACCTTGAGCAAGTCACTTAGACAGTGCTTGAGGCCACCTGGGAATTTGGGCTAGGCTTCTCAATGGTCCCCTAACTGCAAGCCTAGTAAGTTCCTATGCACCTACTACAGCGAGGATGCAGTTTGCTAGAATTTATAAGTAAATGTAATGCCAGAAAAACAGAAATAACCGTGTTTGGGATGACAAGAGTATGGAAGAAATAAGCAGTACCATTTGGTGGTAATACTGAAGACACACAGCTGGGTGATAATCCAAGGACTGTAGTAAATGGTCATTTGCTAATGAAGCTTGAAATGCAATGCTGCTGCAGTGACAAATGAACTGACACAAGGCTAAGTTATGCAGACATGATGGAAGTCCTGCAATTCTGCTCAGATGATGAGTATTCCTTTTTAATTTAAGCTAGTTATAACCTTTTGCTGATGAAGGAAAAAGTGTTCTAATTAGGGTAGCTATAAAGCACACTGTTGCTGATATTATTTTGGAATTAAGAGCTGAGGTTTGTGCACCCCAAGGCATGATATGCTTTAGTCTGTGTCTTAGACAGAAAGCACAGGCCACAGCCGGAACCTTGGCCCAGCCCCAATGCAAACTGTGCTTGATGTAGTGGCAAAGCACAACTCCAGCCGTCAGTCTTGAACAGCATTTTGGAATGGCTGCCTACAGAATATCAACCATTATCGACTTCCAAGTCATAACAAACTCAGAACACCCACCTCGTTTGTAATTTTACTCTACAGGGAGGCTCGGGTGGGTTGAGAAAGCAGGAATGCAGAGCCGGCCAGCTGCGGGAAATGGAGTCAGGATTCATATGGCAAGGGCTTGGTTTTGTTTCAGTTTTCCAAGTCTTGCAGAAATTTAACTCTTGGTACCCTCTATCCTACTAGAAACTTATTTCTGCAGTCTTTAGACAGAATTTTTTCAGCTGTCTTCATATACTTCATCCTGTTCATTTAACACTAAGTTTCTGTTACATAATGTCTGTTGTATTTTGCATACCTTATGTTATGTTTATGCTTTCTACTCATTTATTTTAATTTTTATTTGGTTTTAACACAATATACAGATTACTAGAGTGAGTGCCTTAGTTTCAAGATTTTTGCATGTTAATTACATTAAAAATAATTTATGATTTATTTCCTTAGTCAGAGTAAGTGTATGTTCTGTTTTGCTTTGACTTGTTCCTAGCCACTACCAAAGCAGTTTAAACTGGTCTTTAGATGCCTTTTCTGGATTTTGTGCAGTAGTAATACTGCTAAACATATGTTGTATGAGCAATCTGCTAAGACACAAAAGTTCTGCCGACTCTCATTCCAGCAGCCTGAGATGAAGTGAGGCGATTTGGTTTGTCTGAGTTATAAGATACGTATACCTGGAATGGAAGAAATAAAGATTTTTAACTTCTATTGCACATTTTGCAAGTCACTGCATGTTATGGGTTGCTTTATTTTGTCATGAAGTAAATCAAGCCTTCCAAGTACAGTTTCTTTTTTTTCTGTAGTATGACAACCCACTACTTACTCTTTCAGAGTATTACATTTTAGTGGAGATCACTTAGTACTAGAATTAAAGATACAGGTAAAGAAATCCTTGCAGACTGACTGACTAAGAGCATCTGTCAGTTGTTTAGTTACTAAGACATGTCATGAATGTCACTTTGGACATGTACAGGACTGTATGATTCATGCATGTTACTCAGTCAATGGGGTGGAAAATCCATGTGACAAAAATTTTCAGAAGTATGGATACAATGGAGCTTTCATCAGTGACCCCTGTTCATAGGGTCATAGTTTTATACTAGGCTAATGACCACCAGGGCCTTCATAAGCCTAGCCATGAAATCCAAACCCAGTTGTGTCCCTGTATATCATGGGCATTTATTAGGAGTGGATATGTTAGTTAGGAAGTTTCTAGAATTTATGTGGGGGTATGTTAGTTTAGGCATTACTGTCTGCCTCTATCAGAGACATGGTAGGACCAGACCTGAAGTGAATTTTCAATTTCCCATCCTTTGGTCAAGGTTACACATAAATAGGGTTAGAGATGGACTCTGCTTCACATGAGTGGGGAGCTTGTTCCAGAGTATGGGGAATCCTCTGACACATGTATCTGTCTCACCAACACGTCTTATTTATGTCACAAGTAAAATTTAAATCCTTGGATCTAGTGGTTCTGATGCTTTTCATTTTGCAGATGTGCAAAAGGTCCATCAGAACCGGATCCAAGGATGCCTTGTTGCAGGCATAGATCACCAGTCAGTAACCTGCAGCAGACAGAGGATAGAGATACAGCTTTAAGACGATCAGTATAGTAGGTCAATTTGTTGATTGCCTGGATTCTCCTGTGAAGGAACCTTTGTTGCCTTTCCAAGTGTTCCATACGTCTGGTCAGGTACATTCAGAAGGGGCATTATACTCAGTGATGGATCTGATAAGGACTGAATAAAGTGGAACTGTGACTTCCTTGGACCTAGATGTCATGTCCTTACTTAGGTTCATAGGTTCATAGGTTCATACTAGGCTATCTGCCCGAGGGCATTTACAAGCCTAGCCCATCGCCTTTAGTATGGGGAACTATACCCATTATTTTGCTGTGCCTCTGTTGAGCAGTGACACTGAGGTAATCCCTGGGGTATATCTGCGATCTCCCATCCATTGGTCAAGATTTCTCTTGAACAAGGCCAGCGAGGTGCTCTGCCTCACATGTACCGGGATTTTGTTCCACAGCATAGGGAGTCTTTGGGTGATGAATCTATCCCTCCAGCACGTCCTATTAATAGCCGGTTTAAGTCTCCGCCCTTGTGGCTCTGATGGATCTAGATTTTTGAGGTGAAGCATATTCATCAAATCTGGGTTTGACATGGCCTTGTATGTCAGGCAAAGGTCACCTCTGAGCAAGCGGTGGAACTGAATAGAGCTGGAGTTCTTTCAGTCGGGCAGCATAGGACAGATTTTTGAGACCCTTTATCCTTTTGGTGAGGAACTTTGTGGCCTCTCCAGCTGCTGCAAGTGTCGGGTCAGATACATTCCGAATGGGGCATTGTACTCAATCATTGGTCTGATGAGTGATGAGTAAAGGGAGACTATGACCTCCCTTGATCTAGATGAGAACCCGTGCATGATAAGGTGGGCAATGTAGAATGCTTTCCTAACTACTGTAGCTAGCTGCGTGTCGAATGACAGACTACTATCAACCTGGGTCCCCAGGTCCCTGATAACTTCTTCTGTGCTCAGTGGATTGCCACCTATTTGGTAGCTAGGGGTAACCTTGTTTTTCCCGAAGGGTATGACTATGCATTTTTGGCATTTAACTTTAGGCCATGGCTCTGGCACCAGTTATCCGTTTCTGTGAGACCCTTCTGAAGGATATCTGTGTCAGATGTGTTTTCTACTATGGCACCCAGTTTGCAGTCATCTGCAAACTTTGTCAGCCATAACCCTCCTGTGTTTGCTTGTACTTCAGAAAGTAGATGCCAAACAAGAGTGGGCCCAGGACTGAGCCCTGTGGGACACCACTTGTGACAGGCTTTGAGTCTGACATGGCGCCAGCAACTCTGACCCTGTGGGTTCTGTCACTCAGCCAGTTTGCAACCCATCTTGTGATGTATGGGTTAACATTTAAGCTGATGAGTTTTTCTATGATACCCGAGTGGGGTATTGTATCCAGATCGAGGTAGGCTGTATGGACTGCCTTTCCTCATCAATGGCTTTGGTGACTGTTTCAAAAAGTCAACCAAGTTTAAAAGGCATGATCTGCCTTTGACAAAGCCAAACTGGGTTGGATCCAAAGTCTGCAAATTCCCTATGTCTTTATTTATGAGGTCCATTATGATCCTCTCCATGGCTTTGCAGATAAGGCTTGTCAAGCTAATGGGCGGTAATTTCCAGGGTCGGTGGAGGCACCGCCTTTGTGAAGTGGGACCACAGTTGCAGTGCGCCACTCCCTGGGTACGTATCCAGAGGTAAGACTTTGATTAAACAGCTGTCCTAGCTGTGGGTTTAATTCCTCATTGAGTTCATGGAGCACACAGCCGGGGACACCATCAGGTCCCATGGATGCTGTGTTTTTGCTTTGGAGAGAGCAGTTCTCACTTGGGCGCTGGAGATGTTTGGGGGCTGCAATCGTTTGGTATAGATATCTCTCCTTTTGGGGGCGGGGTGAAGTTTGCACTGAACCTGTCAGCCAGTATGTTGGCAATGTCTGTAGGATCAGTAATCTTCACATCATTTTGAACTAGTTCTGAGCATATCTGGGAGTTTCCTCCTAGGTTTCTAACATAGCTAAAGAAGGCCTTATGATTGTCTTTTGAGTCTTTAGCTATTTTTCTCTCAAATTTGCTTTGGATGATTTTATGAGAGCTCTTAGTTTTTACTTATAGTGATCAAGGGTGTCTTACCTTTTAAGGATTTTGCTCTATCTTGTAGTAGCTTCCTCCTTTTGTTGTAGAGTTTGTTTATGGCTGGGGTCCACCAGACTGGATGCTTGCCTTTGGTACAAAGAGTCTTTGTTTTGCTTGGGATTGCCTTATCCATGCAGTCCTGCAGGTGCTGGTAGAAGGCATTTGTAAGTGATTCAGCGGCTTGAGTACTGTTTTCTGCCGGCTAGGAGACCACACTAGTCTTTAGAAGTGTGAAGTCGGCTTTTGAGAAGTTCTTTACTGTGGTCTTTTTTATTTCAGGTGGTGGTGGGATGAGGACCTCCAGCGAGATTAGTTTGTGATCTGTTCTCACCAGTGTGGGTTACACTCTCGGTGTTGAACATTGTGCTCCCATGTTCGTGATGATGAGATCAAGTATGTTATCTCCTCTTGTGGGGATGGTGACTAGTTGTTCCATGGCATTTGAGTTTATGAATTCCAGGAACTTTTGGGCTAGGGTGTTTGGGCTTGAGTAGTGTTCCCAGTCTATATTAGGGTAATTGAAGTCACCTAGTATGATGGTGTTTGGTGATACATTTATCCCCTCTAGTGTTTTCAGGAAGGCCATGTGAGGTTCCTGAGTTTGTGAGGGTGGCCTGTAACATGCTACAATTTGCAGAGCAGTCTTGCCTATGGTTAATTGCACCTGGATGGTCTCCGATGCATCGTGCGTTGCCACCAGTCTTGAGGTGTGGGTGTCCTTGATGAATATGGATACCCCCTCCTTTCTTGGTATTGTCCGGATTTTGGGGCCGGAACGCATGATATGAGGTAAAACCTGATAGCGCTGGGGTGCTCTCAGGAGCCTTGAACCAGGTTTCTGTCACAGCACAGACATCGATGTTCTCCATACTGAGAAGGGCCTCGTGCATTTTGAGATTTAGACTTCTGGCATTGAGCAGCATTACCCTTAGTTTTTTCCTTTTTGTGTTCTAGGGTGGTAGGTTTAGAACTTGAGCCTTGCCTAAAAAGGCACTATGGGGTGGCAAGAGCCTTTGCCAATATCCGGTGACAGGTGCAAGCCGTCCCTTGCGAAGCAGCGTGGCTTGTCCAGCATGTCATCCCAGGCAGACAGATACTGGATCCCCTTTGAATGACACCAGTGTTTAAGCCAATTGTTAAAGCTGATCATCTTATCTCTGTATTGTGACATCATTCTTGGTGAAGGTAGGATACTGCTCAAGGTCAGGGTCGTACCTGCCTGGGCTACATAATCAGAGAGCTCCTCAATGTCTCTTTTCATGTAGTCCAAGGAGGTACGTCTCAGGTCGTTTACACCAGCGTGGACAATGACTGAGTCATATTCGTACCTGCTGTTGAGAGACCTGAATGCTTGCGTTATGTGGCGGATTCTAGCGCCCGACAGGCAGCTTACTGTGACCTTCTCCTTACTCAGTCTGGTGAGCGGGACGTCAGTGTGTCTGACTATGGAGTCACCAATGACTAGTGTGTCTGGCATTGTGTTTGGCCTTAAGGGCTGTGACTGTTTGACACTCTGACTGTGAGGTCTATGTGTTGCAGGTGTTGTGTTCTGAGGTGGTGGTTGTTTGGGTGTCTGCTTTGGTGGCCTCTGCTGTTTTGGTAGATTTTTGATCAGAGCCTCCGAGTATGTCTTTGTGTGTTTATATGTATGATTTGAGGTTGTAATGGTACTATGTGAGACTGGGTCTATAGTGTGTGTGGTAACCTTCTCCTCCTGACTGGTCTTGCCAGTCCTATGTTGAGAGAGCTCAGCCTCCAGTTTGGATAGTTGCATCTCTCGCATGTATTTGTGTTTTGTGGGAGGAGGAGAGGGTTGTCTGTGTACATGAGGCAATTGTAACATTGCCTCAATATTCCCAGGTTCACCAGCTGAGCAGGAGAGGACACTAGCAACTGATCCCTCGACATGCTAGAAGGATAGACAAAAACTTTAAAAAGATTCAGGGGCGTGGGTGACTGAGAAATGGGGGTTACCTTTTGGGGTACTATCTATGACAAGAGTGCCGTATCAAGGTAATAAGTACTGTAGGAGCAAGTGCTAGGTTTAACAGATAGAGAGTAGTCTACTTGGAGTCAAGTAGAGATGATCTTTTAGTTATAGGATGCTGATTTGATCAGTAGTATAGTTCGAGGAAGGTAGTTTTAAGGAAAATTTGAAGAGTGGACTTTAGGTAGCCGAATAGTTTAAACTCTGCTTACGCTGCTTAAATCTAGTGTGCAACAGTGGCAGCTCCGGCTATTAATTCTAAATAAAGCAAGCGTGCTTTATAGCAGGGGCTGGAAAAGACAGGAAATGACCCAAAATGGCCAATAAACTACAAGTTACTGCCTTAAACCACTCCTCTGAGGACAAACAGGCAGCTCAGTACTCCCTACTCCCACTAGTGAGTAAAGAAACTACCCCTTGACCAAACAAGGAAAATGGAGAAAACAGGAACCAAGACAAAGCCCAGGGATCAGCAAAATCTGATCACTGGAACAAACTATTAGAAAAGTATGGAAAACAAGAGTATTTTTTTTGTTTTTTCAAGTTTTTTCAGATAGGCAGAAAATACAATAAATGCTGTGTTTTTCGACTAAATGCTATCAAAAGCTAGTACACTTGAGTGTATTAGCCTGTTGTTTAACTTTTAAGCAAAACTTAAACAAGCAAGTGCAATAAACAATTCAAGCTATTAAAAACAGTAAAACAGGTAATAGCAGAATAAAACAGGCAGAAATAGCAATCGAAGGCTTAAAAAGTCGAAAATGCAGGAAAAAAATACTTAGAATCTGGAAAGTTTGTCTTTTCTGGTCTCTGCTGCTCTAGGAACTCTGCTAGACACCACGAGGAGCTGTGCTGAGTTCTCTATAGCCAGAAAAGCCCGCCAAAGCGAGGTTTATAGGAGGAGGCTGGAAAAGACAGGAAATGACCGAAAATGGCCAATAAACTACAAGTTACTGCCTTAAACCACTCCTCTGAGGACAAACAGGCAGCTCAGTACTCCCTACTCCCACTAGTGAGTAAAGAAACTACCCCTTGACCAAACAAGGAAAATGGAGAAAACAGGAACCAAGACAAAGCCCAGGGATCAGCAAAATCTGATCACTGGAACAAACTATTAGAAAAGTATGGAAAACAAGAGTATTTTTTTTTTTTTTTTTTTTTTCAGATAGGCAGAAAATACAATAAATGCTGTGTTTTCGACTAAATGCTATCAAAAGCTAGTACACTTGAGTGTATTAGCCTGTTGTTTAACTTTTAAGCAAAACTTAAACAAGCAAGTGCAATAAACAATTCAAGCTATTAAAAACAGTAAAACAGGTAATAGCAGAATAAAACAGGCAGAAATAGCAATCGAAAGGCTTAAAAAGTCGAAAATGCAGAAAAAAATACTTAGAATCTGGAAAGTTTGTCTTTTCTGGTCTCTGCTGCTCTAGGAACTCTGCTAGACACCACGAGGAGCTGTGCTGAGTTCTCTATAGCCAGAAAAGCCCGCCAAAGCGTGCTTTATAGCAGGGGGCTGGAAAAGACAGGAAATGACCCAAAATGGCCAATAAACTACAAGTTACTGCCTTAAACCACTCCTCTGAGGACAAACAGGCAGCTCAGTACTCCCTACTCCCACTAGTGAGTAAAGAAACTACCCCTTGACCAAACAAGGAAAATGGAGAAAACAGGAACCAAGACAAAGCCCAGGGATCAGCAAAATCTGATCACTGGAACAAACTATTAGAAAAGTATGGAAAACAAGAGTATTTTTTTTTTTTTTTTTTTTTTTAGTTTTTTTTCAGATAGGCAGAAAATACAATAAATGCTGTGTTTTTCGACTAAATGCTATCAAAAGCTAGTACACTTGAGTGTATTAGCCTGTTGTTTAACTTTTAAGCAAAACTTAAACAAGCAAGTGCAATAAACAAGGTGGATAACCTAGAATTATTTTCTTACTACCTTGGTCACATGTTGATCAAAGGTCAAAGCACTGTCTACACGTTTCCATATCGTTACTTCTGGGTCAGTTCTTAGGGGTGTCTTATCAATGGAGTAATTAGTCTGAGTGGCAATTTTCCCAAAAGGCACTATAATACATTTCTTGGCATTGAGTTTTAGTCTGTGACTTTGGCACTAGTCATTTGTCTGTGTTAGACCCTCTTGTAAGATGTTTGTGTCATAGGAGGAGTCAGTGATAGCTCCCAGTTTGCAGTCATCTGTGAACCTAGTCAGCCAAAGGACCTTGACATTAGCCTTTATCTCTAAGAAGCAGATGACAAATAGGAGCAGTCCCAGCACAGAGTCCTGAGGTACCCTACTGGTGACCTGTCTCTTAGTGGAGCTCACCAATCCTGACTTCCTGGGTCCTGTCTGTGAGCCAGCTGGCAATCCAGTGAGTTATATAGGAGTTTATCCCCAATTCAGCGAGTTTGTCAATTATACCCACATGGGTACTGCATTGAATGTCTTAGCCAAGTCCAGATATTCAGTAAGCATCATTTTCCCCTCATCCATTGCCTTGGTGACCTTCTTAAAGAAGTCCACCAGGTTTAGTGGGCATAATCTTTCCATAACAAAGCCAAACTGGGTTGGATCCAGTGTCTGAAAGTTGCCTGTATCTTTGTTGATCATTTCCATGATAATTTATTCCATGGCTTTGCATTTTAGACTAGTCAGACAAATAGGTCTGTAGTTTCCAGGGTCAGTTGACGGTAACCCTTGTGAAGTGGAATAACTGTTGTTGTCCTTCATTCTGTAGGTACAAAGTCTGTTTTGAGACTATAACTGAAAAGTGACTCAAGTGGCCCTGATAGGTCATGTTTCTAGATATTTAGAAGCATCCTGGGATGCTACTGGGGTCAGTTGAGTGTGTTTTTAGCCTTAGCAGACACCACCGGGGGAGGGTTATGCTAGTAGGTATTTCATGGAGGGAGGCAGGGTGGTGAAGTTTGAGCTGAATTTGTCAGCCAGCAAATTTGATATGTTGCTGTGCTCAGTGAAGGAGACACCACTGACCACCAGTTTGGCACACTGATTGAGGTTCTGGACATAGCTGTAGGAAGCCTTGTAGTTGTCTTTAACCTGTGAGGCGATCTCTTTTTTTTTAAACACTTTTATGGTGGTGCTGCAGTAGCGTTGTCGCCTCACAGTATGACGCTGTCCGGTTCGATTCTCAGCTAGAGCGTCTTCTGCGTGGAGACATGCATGAATGGGCGTACCTTCGTTGAAGGTTGTGCATCAGGGCTGGTAACTCGGCATGTAAAAATCAACTACCAATCATTAGCGGACCAGAGTTCCGCTGTGGCGACCCCTAACCGAGAAAAGCCGAAAGACCCAACAACAACAACAGCATTGAATTATCACTTGAGACAAAGGCAAACTTATATTTATATAGTTTTTAAGTCTTTAGAATGGGTAATTCTGGTGCTGTTTTATTTGTGGATATGCAGGAGTTCCATCAGAATGGGGTCTGACAATACCCTATATGCCAGGCATAGATCTCCCCTAAAAAAGTTTGTAGGAGACAAAATACAGGGATAGGGCCTTGAGGCGGTCTGCATAAGACATACCACTTACTCCCTGTATTCTTTTAGTGAGGAACCTCTGTGGACATTCCAATTGTTGGATATGCCTGGTTAGGTACATACCAAAGTGGGCATTGTACTCAATGATAGGTCTGATGAATGCCGAATACAGTGGAACAATGACTTCCTTGGACATAGATGCCATACCATTGTTTATAAGTTGTGCAACATAGAATTATTTCCTCACCACTGTAGACACATGATGATCAAAGGCTAGATTACTATCTATGTGTGTCCCTAAGTCCCTGACTACTGGGTCAACTCTAAGGGTGTGTTGTCAATATGATAGTTACCAGGGATGGATGACTTCCCAAAGGATACTATTATGCATTTCTTGGCATTTAGTTTTAATCTGTGTCTCTGTTGTTTGTCTGTGTCAGCCCCTCCTGTAGAACATTTGTGTTAGTGTGAGATTCAATGACAGGTCCTAATTTGGAATCATCTGCAAATTTAGTCAGCCAGAGACCACTGACATTGGCTTTGACTTCTGAGAAGTAAATGCCAAAAAGGAGTAGTCCAAGGACTGATCCCAGAGGGACTCCACTTGTGATGGCCACTTTGTAGAGGTGGACTCCCTAATTCAAGCTTTCTGGGTCCTATCTGTGAGCCAGTTGGCTATCCACCGGGTGACATACGGGTTTGTACCTAACCTCTTTAGTTTGTCAACAATGCCCGAGTGGGGTATTATGTCAAATGCCTTGGCCAGGTGAAGGTAGGCAGTGTGAACAATTTTGCCCTCATCCATTGTTTTGGTGACCTTCTCAAAGAAGTCTACCAGGTTGAGTAGGCATGATCTGCCCTTGACGAAACCAAACTGGGTTAGGTCAGGTGTCTGGTGGTTTACTGTATCTCTGTTGATCATCTCCATGATAATTCTTTCCATGGCTTTACATATAAGATTAGTGAGACATATGGGTCTGTAGTTTCCAGGGTCTGTAGATGGCCTTGGACTTAAGTAGTCCTCTTAGTTTCCTGTTTAGTTTAATTAGAGAGCTCATATCATTATGGGAGTTGCTCTTCCCTGATTTTAGCTATGACTTTTTTCTTTTTGTTATATATCCTATCAAGGTTACTTAGTCTCCTATAAGGCTTGCTTTTAGTAGGTACAGCAGCCTCTGTACAGCCATTTACATGGTCTTACACAATCTGTGAACAATTCCGCATAGGTTGTTGAGAACTCGGGATAGGGAGGGGCAATGAATTTAGATAAACTATCACTTAATAGGGTGTAGTTTGCTTTGCAATAGTTCCCAACTGTTACAGGGTTTGCTGGGGTTACAGAGTTGACTTTTATTTTGAAGACAGTTTGTTGCCCTCTGCTGAGAGTTTTTTTTTTTTTGCCCAGTTTTTTTCTATGTTTGTCTCCAACCTTCTAAAGCAGAAGACCGCATGAACAGCTTAAGTACAGAAATAAGCAGTTTGATGGTACTGTAATTCATCAGCCAGTTAGAACGAATGCCCATTTTTTCTGTCTCTGCACAAACAGAACCACCCAGACTGCTGCTACTTCGTCTATTAAGTGATAGCACCGGAAAAGTAGACTCCCTTACATAAGAATGGTACAATCCACTAATTTCATTTTGTCTAGTCAGAAAATTGTTGCTAGCTTTCTTGTTTTTTATTTTGTCTTTTCTAAAATTTATAGGATAGTTTTTGACTTGGTTAGGGGTGAAAGAAGGTCTGTTCTGTACTTGTGGTACAGATAAAAAGATGTAGTTGTGATCCTTGTGAAAACCCTTCCCATTTTGGTATTCTGAAAAGGTTGTATAAGGTAAGGTAAGGTAAGGGGAGTCAGGAGGTAGAAACTGATAAAATGTGTTAGTGTGTTAAAACCTTCCACGCTAACAGAAATATAAGTTTTCAAACCAAATTTCTTTTTGACAATGCTGCCTTCTGAGAGGAGAAAGTGGCAACTTTCCCCTTTTTCTCTGACAAAGCAACTGCACTGCATTTTTACTGTACTGTAACCCCCAAAATGATATAGCTGTCTTCACCTGTTTAAATGCAGGGTTGTGATTTGGCATTTCACATTCATTTCACTACAATATTTTGTGATGCTATTTTATGAACAATGACAAAATATGTATGTACATGTAGTGCAGGAAGTGATTTCACAGATGGAGAGAGAGCAACATTTGCTTTACTGGTGGAAATAAATGGTTTTGTCCTGATCATGAGAAGTAACTTTTGTCAACGTTTTGCAGATTCCTTGCAGCATAGGGCTACATTCACAAATGTGAAATACACTGATTGTTGCTGTGAATATTTTTGTCCCAGAATTTGAATGTACCCAACTTATAATTCTGCTTAATAAACTACAAATATAAAAAATCTTGCTGAAAATGTAATCTTTCAGGATTAATGTAAAGCTATTTGGATGCACTATGTAATAGCAGCAACATTAACTCATGAGGTGTGCATACTTGTCACCTGCTGGTGCCACTAGGTGAACACAGTTGGAAGATTTCTTTGCTATTTCAGTATATTTGTAAATGTATTTATTTATTTTGGGGATTGATGCACATTATGTATCAACTAATGTCTCCTTGGGAATCACTAACAAGAGTGCATTTGGCAAACCCAGCATTACTGTAAAATAGTCTGGGTTCATGTGGTTATGGGAACCTGAACAATATGCATGAAAAAATATTGTTTTACATGGAAAAGAACTGCATTTGCAGACTTCACAGAATGCCTTTTTTTTTTTAATTTGGACTTAACACTGGTTGATAGGTTGTTACTAGGCCAATAATCACCAGGGCCTTTACAAGCCTAGCCATGCACCCCAAACTATTTGGGTCCCAAGTATCAGCAGGGAGGATTCATATTAGTAGGCAAGTAGCTAAGGATGAGGGGGGGGGGGTAGTATGGTTAGTACTCTTCTTATTGATGGTCTCTGTCCATAAGGGACTCGGAGGCCAGACTGGGCTAAATTTAGAATTCCCCATCCAATTATCAAGGTTCTGTTTGAATAGCATCAGGGTGAACTCTGCCTTACATGGATGGGAAGCCTATTCCATAGTGAATAGATCCTATAGAACACATATCTGTCTCTTCAGCACATTCTGTTTATGCCACAAGCAAAGTTTAGATTGCTGTTTTATGCATGTACAACAGATCCATCAGGGCTGGGTTTGAGGAAGTCCTGCAAGCCAGGTAAAGATCCCATCTCCTGTAGGAGACTGAATACAGAGAAAGAGCCTTTAGGTGATCAGTGCAGGACAGGGCCTTCATGCCCTGATTACTCCTGGAGAGAAACCTTTGTGGGTGTCCCAACCTGGACCTTGATGCCATACCCTTAGCTAAAAGTTGGGTGACAGAATGATTTTCTTATTATCTTAGCTACATGCTTGTAAAAGGTCAGATTGCTGTCTACATATATTCCCAGATCACTTACTACTGAGTTGACTGTTAGGGGCATTTTATCGATGGAGTAATTAACTTGCATTGACAGTTTTGCAAAGGGAATTACAATACATTTTTTGTATTGAAGTTTAGGCCATGGCTTTGGCACCAGACTTTTGTCCATGTTAAACCCAATTCTCTTGGGAGAATGTATAATAGCTCACAATTTACAGTCATCTGCAAACTTGATTAATAAAAACCTTTAACATTAGCTTTGACTTCTAAGAAGTAGATGCCAAACAGCAGCAGGCTCCACTGTTGGGTGGTCTCTTGGAGGAGGTGGTCTCACTGATCCTGACTTCATGGGTCCTATCTGTGAGCCAGCTGGGAATTTTGTGAGTTTTTTAAGGGTTTACACCTAGCTCATAGAGCTTGTTAACAATGCTATTGCAGTATGCACAGTTTTACTCATGTCCATTGCTTTGCTGACTCTCTCAAAGAAGTCTACCAAGTTAAGTAGACATAACTTTCCTAAACAAAGCCAAACTGGGATGGGTCCAGTGTCTGTTGATTGCCAATGTCCTTTGTTATCATTCCCATGATACTTTATTCCATGTGCCTTTGTATATTAGGCTTGTTAGACTGATGGGTCTGTAGTTCTCTAGTTTGGTTGATGGTCTGCCCTTGTAAGGGGTAATGATAGTTGCAGTCCTCCATTCACTTGGAACATGCTTTTTTCAAGGCTGTAGCTGAAAAATGCCTCAATTGGTCCCTATAGGTCATGTTTTAGACTGTCCAGGAGGCAACCAGGGATGTTGTTGGGGCCCATGGAGGTGGTGCTCTTGGCTTTAGTGAATGCTGAAGTACCTGGTCCCTACTGATAGTTGGGTTAAGTATGTTGGAGGGGATTTCACCTGGTAGAGCTGGAAGGGAGTGGGGGATGAGGTTTGAGCAGAATTGATTAGCCAGTAGATTTTCTGTATCACCCTGATTGGTGTAGGTGGTACCATTCACCACCAGTTCAGTACATTGTTGTGTGTTACCTTTAAGGTTCCAGACATAGTGAAAGAAGACCTTCTGATTGTCCTTAGCCTGCTCAGCTATACCGACCTCATAGTTGGCCTTGTTGGACTTAATTAGACCTTTTAGTTTCTTATTTAGTTGTATAAGACAGCACTTGTATGTTTGTTGCTAACATAGATCAAAACAGCCTGACCTTTGGCCCCAGTCTATGCTGTTGTTAGTGTAAATGTGTGGAAGGCACTGTAGTCCTGCACTTTTGGAGTACTTTCTATGGTTTTAAAGCACATGTCTGTCATGGCATAGATGTCTTCATTCTCCAGAAGGAGGAGGCCATGAATGGTGTAGTGTTTTCTGTTTAGGCACCGAGCATTGAGTAGTAACACATTGATGTTGCTTGTATATTTTTTTAGTGCATTGGCAGTTTTGTCTTTTTGGTATTGCCTTAAAATGGATCTAAGCGAGTGGATAACGTTTAGCCACTATCCAAAAGCCGGGGGGGGGGCAACTGCAACCAATCCTTGGCTAAGCAATCTGGTCTTTTGACCATGTCCTCCCAGGCTGACAGATACTGGATCCCCCTGGAGTGACACTAGAAACTAAGCCAGTTATTAAAATCAATCATTTTATGTTCATACTGTGGTATTATCCTTGGTGAAGTTTGAATGCTGCTCAGTGCAAGGTTCATAGCTATCTGAGACACATATTCCAAAGTATCCATTGTGTCTCTTTTCATACAGTCCAGTGAGGTATGTCTCAGGCCATCTATACCCACATGGACTGTTATGCAATCATATTGGTACCTGGGGTGCAGTAACTTGACTGCATGTATGGTATTGCAGATCCTGGCTCCAGATAGGCAACAAATCATTATCTTCTCCTTGTCCAACCTGGTGAATGGGGCATCTCTGTGTTGCACAATGGAGTATTAGGTAAGGTGTGTGCTTGCTTTATGGGCTTTGCACGTGGGGACCATTGGGTGTAGGCTAATGTGAGATGTTTGGTATTGCTTTTGGTGTGTGCTTTAGTGATTGCTGAGGAGCAGTGCTGCCAGTAGGTAGCTTTGGAGGTCTTGGAGATTTGGGAAGGTTTCTTTTAAGCACCTCAGCATAAGACAATCTGTACATGTAGTGAATGGTATGCGTGAGAGATGTAGTATGGGTATTCCTGACAATCTCATTTGTATGCAAGATTTTTGATTCCAAGGAAATTGTGTATTTACATCTCTTGTATACCATGTTGTTTTCTTTAATGATTAACTGCTTGTCTGATAACATGAGACAATTGCTACATTGTCTTTGGATGCCCAAATATGCCAAGCTGCTCCACAGAGACATTTGGAAATTGCACATCCATATTGTCTGGTCATGTAATAAGGTTAACTGTCTACGATTAAAGATGGGGTTTTAGTAAGTGTTGCCTAGTATAGTTCCTGGGATTAATGGCAGGTTGCTATATAATGCTAAGATATGGTAGTGCTATTCGATGCACAAACTAGCTGCTGTAAGCTTATTTCCCCACAATGCCACACTGTTTAACAGGTTTTGGAGAGCTACCAGCTTTATATGTAAATTTTGCTGTTTTGGCATTTGCTACTATACAGTGCACTGTTAACCACAGTGGCCTGGTATGCAGCTCTGAGCAGGGAAAAAAAGATTGAAAACTGACTCCCATGCCTTAGTATACTTGTCCCCTGCCAATGTCACTAATTGGACTGCTGCTGATACTGGAGCACTGATTGTTTCTCCTGTTATATAAAAGACCTGATGTCTTTTTAATCCGTTCCTCAACCAATGAGGTTTCAGATCTGACCTAGGATTTGACTTTGGTCACTTCTATAGGCTTCTGCTCAGTATCCTCCCCTTACCCATATTCCTACTCTTTAGCTTAAATTACCTCATATCTTGTTTGCCACTTCAACTTTTGGGCAGGATCTATACTAGCACTGGTGTTATTTTTTCAGTATTCACTAGCTCTCTTAGGCTATCCTATTTTCTACCTCACCTGTTTTCTCATACAAAATATCATTTTATGAATGAATATATATATATATATATATATATATATATATATATATATGTGTGTGTGTGTGTGTGTGTGTGTGTGTATGTGTGTGTGTGTGTGTGTGTGTGTGTGTGTGTATAAAGGTGTTATTTTTGCATTGCTTCTTATCCTTTACAGGCCTCATGCCTTGTGTGATTCCTGATAAATCTTTACTCTTTATCTAGTACCTGTCATGTGTACATCTCTTTAGCCTTTCTGCTGTTGGGTGATTTATCATTAGGATTGACAAGCCTATTGGATTTAAAAATGTTCTTCTTGTGGGCATAAGATCCCCAATTTGGATGTCCATGAGGAATGCATCTACTGTCTTGGATCAGCACATCGCATTGTGGAATGTGAGATCTGTGTGGGTTTTAATCATCAGGTACTTGTTGAGAACTATAACAAGCTGTTATTGGAAGGATTGCTCCCCTCTACTTCTTCAACTGGAGCTCCCCTCCTTCTAAAAAAATCTTCCAAGAAGACCAAGGAGAATTCATCTGTTAAAGGAAAGGAATCTAGGAAGCAAGGCTCTGACTGTTCTCTTTCCTCTGTTTCAGGTTCAGCTGTACCCAAAACAGATTCCAAGCCATTGGCTCTCTCTGGTGCTTCAGATCTGACAAAAGCCAAGTCTAAGTCTATGGCCCACCGCTCATCACATTACACGCCAGAGCTGATACCTTTGGGGATCCAGTCTCCCTTATTACAGGAGATCGCTCGAAGGGCTTCCAGGCCACCCTCAACTTCTTCATCCCTTATGTTGACTAAGAGCATAACTGAAGCAGATGTGGACAGAACAATGAGGAAGTTTCTCCAGACACAGATTCAGATGGGAGAGTTTTACCAGCTCCATCTCCCATTGTACTCATGAACCTACCACTAGCTCAAACCCAACTGTTGACTCTTACTCCAATCTGACCTGTGGTTTCAGAGCTTTCAGACCTGACAGCTCAGAGTTTTGTCTGTGTCAGATCTGAAGGCCTGGCCTTAGTCAACTACGAATAAGTCTCTGATCTAGTTGGTGCCAACTCTGTCAGAGTCAGAGGGAATTTCGGAGCCATAGCATCAGCACCAGATCTGAGGGGTTGGGTTCTGATGTTTTCAGAGCTGTTCCTTCCTCTTGGGTCCTTGGCGCTGGGCAGCTTGGCTCTGAACTAGGTCAAGCCAGGGTCATAATGATGCTCTGAGCCATCCTGGACAGGTGTCTTTGGCTCCTGCCAGGGTGGCCCTTGGTTCTCCCAAGGCAACTGCCTTTGAGGTAGTGGAAGAGTGTGTTTTTCCACCTCTGTGGACAAGGCAAATTTGCCCCCCCTACTGTCTGCCTTGGTCTCTGAGTCTCTTCATCCTGTCCCATCAGGACAGCCAGCCCATTAAATCCTGGAGAGAGTCCTCATTCAGAACTCTGCTGACACTTCTGGGTCCTCCCTGCAGCATCCCAGTGGGAGCCTCCTTGGAAGTGTACATGCAAAAGGATCACTTAGATTCCCCAAAGGAATTCTTGACAGAAGAAACTTTGTTTGATGAAAGGGATGGGGTCCCCAAGATCACTCCTTGAGGATGTATCCTTTGGTAAAATACTCAAACTTTTTATTGCATTTTGGAAATTGCAGTGCACAGATACAGATGTATTTGCATTATTACTTTTGAACATTTGCAGTTTACCTGAGGATTTTATTATTTTTTTAATCCTTAGACACTGTGTAATTATTTAGTGATGAGGACTAGAGTACAAACCATATACCAGTAAACTTGGCTCAAGCTGCCTTTGAAAATCAGTGTGGTAGATCACTTTGCTATGAACCTCTGTAAGGAATGCAGATGGCATTGCAATCTTTAGCACTGAAAAAATCACACAGTTGTAAAGGACTGAATGACTTCAATATTAATAAGTATACTAGAATTATGTCCTGAAGTTGCTGTTTGTGAACTACAGATTTATGTTATCTGTTGAACACCACCAGTGAAAAGGTATAATGTTGACTGCACTGTGTATGCAAGTCAACATCAAAAAAGATGATAGCTTGAGCATTTAATGTCTAGTCTGAGTGAACCAAACTTAAAGAAGTCATGCTTCCCGTCAGGACTTTTCCAAAGTAGTACAGACTTGCTCTAAAACAGTTAAATGGCACATGACAGCAAATTAATGCAGAATGGCTAAAACTTCACATGAATGATGAACAGACAACACTTGAAATGTTTACATTAAATGTTCAGGTTATAGACATCAGCTGATGATGCTGATACATTGTGAGGTTCGACAGACTTGAACACTGGTCTGTATTTTATTTGCATGGTGTCAACATTTTGGACTCTCTCCTTGAGAATATTACAGTGTATAGCAGAAGTAATTTGGCTTTTTGTGACTCTGCCACCATAAAATAAGCATTTATACACCTTCTCACAGTTACTGTTGTAGCTGAGCAGTTGTAACCTTTACGTTTAGATTTCAAGTTCTCTCATCCATTTGTGAGAATGCACAGTTAAAAAATCCACTGATTAAAAAAGGATGAGTGTTAAGATAAAGTAAATACATCTGGAACATTGTGAGATATAGCTTTGTAAAACTGCATTAAAATACTGTTTATAAAAAAACAAGAGTTTATCTTTCATATGGGATAAGTTTCAGAGTTGTGCAATAAGTAGAAATACTTGCATTTATGAGATTTATTTTCAAAAGGTAAAGAAAAATATATTGAAAAGTTTTGCAGGACAGAAGTATAAAATTAACATTTTGCAATTACACAACGGAATGTAATAACAGCTGACATTTTACAATGGATTACAAATTGTCCAGAATGTACATAATCGGCAGTACTCACTTTAAAGCACTCTGCTATGAATAGCCAGCTATTTCTAACATCACAGGCTATGTTATTCACATGTTCCTGATAATTCCTCTGGTATTGTACGACAGGCAATCCAAAACAGTCTGGGGAAACCGCAGAGTAAAAAACATTCTTTGATAATAATTTTAAGTGGTATGTGCATATATTGTGTGTACACTCACAAAAATGACATGTATAATCAAGCTGTGTTTGTAGAGAAGGGTTAATAATTTGCATTCCTAGTTTTATGTCATAAGTAACACATGAACATTCTCATGAACATGTTTTGCCTACATTACAATCAAGTGATACAGTACTGTGTGAGTTAACTTGCAAGAGGCGATATGTGATCCCTGAAGGAAAAGACGTAATTTTAATTTACAGTTCCACTTTACAAAGGTAACACCTGCAACTTATACTCTGCTTAGGATTCCTTTCCTGTGATTCCAGTTAAAACACTATAAAAAATGTTACGTAATGAGAGATATTTGTATTATTTCTATGCTGCAGTTCTACTGGGTAGGTAGAGAACTCTTTGTGACATCAGAAGCAAACGTAAGTGCTATGGCATGCCCACTAGACAATATGGGGCAGCTGTACCGTACTACATGTGCAGGGGTACCATATACTGTCAATACATGCATTTACACTAACTGGAACAACACATTATAGTAACAAAGCAATTTTGCATTTCTAGTGTACCCTTTGCAACCCCTATGCCAAGGGGGGAATCAAACTCACTGACATCAGTACGTGATAATTGAAAGGCAATGGCCTAAGTATTGAACTGCTTGTACAATCCCACTGAAGATTGTATACACACACACACACACACACACACACACACACACACACACACACACACACACACACACACACACACACACAGTTATAGCATCAAACAGTCATACTGCTATGTTTGAACTATGAAACTTCACACTGAATTGGTAGTACTGGATAAAATGTATACTCTGACAGACTAAGCTGCACTAGCTCAACAGATAAAAAAGTCTTACTGCAACACAAATACCTGTTCACAGTAGTATTACTGTTTACACCTGTAGAGTATGAAGCAACTATACTCACTCTGGTGCCTTGTAAGGCACTTTGTCCTCCTCCTGTGCAACTGCATATTCTCTGCTGTGGCGTCTGAAGTTATGAAGAGAGAAACAGGAGTGTATATGATCTGTGGATGCACACTGGCAGTTTGGATCTGAAGGATAGACACGGTTACTTATAGTACATTTATAGTGCCACAGCTTTTACCTCAGCCTCCCACCAGCCAAGGAGTTCGGAATGGTTTTGTCATATGACACTGTAAAGGTGTCAGCATTGCTCAGTTGTGTGCATGATGCCCCTTGTACCTGTAATAGCCTGTGTTATAGCATTCCAGGACTCAGTTTTATATCTGCAATGTGTAGGCATGCAACAGATGACTCTACTGTTGATTGTTTAGAGGTGCTGGATTCCAGCTTCTGTAAGGCAAAAACATTTTCAGCTTCACCTCTCCAAGTAGGACTACTGTTTGCTAATCTCTTACTTAACTATGTTAAAGAATTAGCTTTGACATTACTTTTAAGAGTTCTTTTAAATGAGTGTTGGGGGGAGTGGTAGTACAAAGCTAACACAACTGTTGCAATGAAGGATTGTTAAGCCTAATGGAAAACGCACCCAGCAGTAAGTACTCAGAGGGCATGTAAAAACATTTAGGCCAGCCTTGTAGTAGCAGTTTGTGTCAAACCATTTTCCTGGTGTATAGCTTCTACATGTACCCCATGTGCAAAACTCATTGAGAAAAATGAGAGCAAACAGTCCTGTCATCTTGAGGAGTGCAAATGTTAAGGCTGCTGGCATGTGACATTTTGTTGTTAATGGTATGTACCTGACTTTAGGTAAATTGTTCAGATAGACCAATATGATTGTGAGGCAGAACAGTAGCATGGTATATGGACAAGGGGGGCAAGAGTGTGGTAAGTGGTTGCCTGGGCCAGTCATGAACTCCACGTTAATACAACACTGTTTGTCATACCTACAGAGCAATGCTTAAGTAAGGCTGGAAATAGAACAACACTGGATTTGCTGAGAAAGCTCTGCGTAAAGCAAAGTTCTCCTAGGCACAGAATGAGATGCTACTTCAGCCCTCCAGCTCCATGGTCAGTGGTTCTTTTGGCAGGGTGCTTTTGATGGAGTGTACTGAGATCATTCCTGGGAAGATCTTATGGAGGACATTAATTCTTTCTGTGACCAGGATCATATTTACAAAATGTCCTGCAACAAGGCCACAACATTACTCGTGTTGAGCGAAAAAAGTGCTTTTTATCTGGCACAAGAAGGTAGGTCCCTGGATGGTGAATCATTGGTAGAGCTACCCCTGATTGTGACAGAAACATTTCTGGTTTCGTTCAGAGGCCGTTACATCTGAACATGATCTCACTGTGCAGCACTGGACATTAGCACAATGCTTTATCGTGCATCAAGATTATCCACTGGAGATGGCCAAGTATGTAGCAGTCTTCCTCTATAACAGTAGACTTAATTCCCCTTTCTCTGTTAATCACTGGTAAATTTATTTAAGTGTTCTGCTTTTAGTCACGCAAGAACATCAGAGATACCACCTGCACTCCCATCTGCACAAGGTACATTATTTAACTGTTTTGGTTTAAAAGCACTACTATTACCATATATGATTTTGCTGAATGCTTCTGATGCTTAGTTTTACTTACACAGGGTGTTATTGTGCCTTGGTGTTTTCACAGGCGATTCTCTGTCCAGCAGTACCACTACTGAATTGGCACCACCTGACACTGAAAGATTTTCAACCTCTGACAATGATGGTGGGGTTCAGTTTGCACAGTCAGGGAGTACATTGTGTGTGTGTGTGTATGTGTGTGTGTGTGTGTGTGTGTGTGTGTGTGTGTGTGTGTGTGTGTGTGTGTGTGTGTGTGTGTGTGTGTGTGTATGTATATGTGTGTGTTGGAGACAGGGAATGTGACCACTGAATCTCCTATGCAGAACATAGACACTGCTTCTGTGCAGGGAGGACAGATTTCTGGGGATACTTGCAGTCAGGGAAATGTGGTAATACTGGTGATCACTGGAGACATAGTTACAGGACCCCCTAAAGTTGCTGTGTTAATGGCTGTGACCCAACATATGTGAAGGGCCTTCATGGAGGTACAGGCTAGTACCACTACAGCCTGAGTCAGTAAAGCTAATGAAAAGTGTGTGAGATGACCTCCAGGAGTGCACATTCCATATATGTGATTGTTTTGACAGACTAAGTCACATACTAGAACATGCCATATCCTGTTATGTTTGACTGTTGTTTCTTAGGAGCTGTCCATGAAGCCATTTCTCCTCTGTGTTTATGAATGGTGGCCATCATGGCAATGGATAGCCTACATCATGGTAACACAGTGCTAGCATTTCCATGGCTACATCGATTGTTGAAATGACTATGGCTAGTGGAGGATGTCCCTGCAGTTGCAGCAGTGGAAATAGATGCTCTTCATGGTCATGTAGTATGCCATTGTCTAGCCAGAATCATGGTATAACCATTGTAATTCCTGGTAAAAGCATATTTTATGGTCAGGTGCATGCATGGGATGCTCAGGTCTGTATTGTGCATTTCCTGGACCTGTCCAGTAGATTGAGCTGCAGTGTTGTGACTACTGTTGAGGCTGTGTCCCCACAGACACTTTCTCGCCACCACAGCCTCCAGTGCTTCACACATTCAGTGACACTGGCCCTTCATAAAGCCCTTATTCCAATGCAAGCCCCCCCCCCCACAAAGCCCTTACTCACAAGTGCAGTCTTGTTTTCAGTACCATCAGCGCTTCCACATTTCCGTGTGAAAGACATCCATGCATGTGCTCCCTTCTGTACCCGTGCAAATGATGGTAACTGCATCCTGCCTTTGCATGTTGTTACATGGGATGCCTCTGTCTGATACACAGTGTGGTCAGCCTTTGCATGGATAGGCACAGCCTGGTATTGGTTCTGTATGCATCACTTTTACTATATTGTATCTGCTTTACTCTGGGCAAGCCACTGCCTCTTTTCCAGTGCCACGGCATACTGTGTACACTTCTTTCTAGCATGTTCTTCTCCTTCTGTTGGCTCCTTCACCAATTCATCATCTGGCTCATCCTCCACTGCCTGTTGTGCTGGGGACTGCTCTTCCTGCAACTGGCCCCCTCTGCTGTAACTGTTTCTGAAGTAAGGTATTATGTAACAATGCACATACTGAAAATACTTTTGCAAACGTGCCAAGGTCATACTGCAGGGCACTACTGAATGAATCCAGACAGAGAAAACATGGCTTCAGCAGCTGAAACATTCCAGATTAACCATTGTTTGCAATAGGGCATAGTTGTACCCCAGGTCTGCTTCATTCTGTGTATTTCTGATAGCTGTCATCAGCCAGAGATCCAGGACATATTCAGGATCACCAAAAAGGTACCCCCTGAGGAGGTTACCCCTCACAAACCATTGATCACGTTCATGTGTGCACCATATGTGGGAGTCAGGATAACTACCTAGGTGGCATGCAGACACTGTAGACAATATCTTGTGCATTACAGATCACATTGCAGTTTAAAGAAGGATAGCCTTTGTAGTTCATGTACCTCCTTCCTAAGGTGGGTCTTTTATTTCAATGTGGGTGCAGTCTATAGCCCCAGTTCCTCAGGGAAATGGGCTATATCATACCATACAAGACCCACATGTGGTTCCCTCACTCCTCTGTGATACATGGGAACCACATTTGCTCCCCAACATTCAGCAGCATGAAATCAAGAAACTGATGAAATATTCTCAAGGCAGATGCCTGAGATATCCCTCACTGTGTTCCCAGTAGGTTGTTGAAAGTTCCCTGTAAGTTAGTACATGTAAAACCACACATACCTTAGAATCCCCTGGGACAGGTACTGTACAACTTCCACTTGGCTGAACATGAGGCTGACATATCTCCACAATGTCTTGCATGGTGTCCCTATCTACATAGAACTAGTCCACAATACTGGTGCTGTGGACCCCCTGGAATGTTAAAGAGTGGTTGAATGACATGGCACCTCCAGGGGTGTTGATATCACACAACATTGTGGCTTATAGCAGATACAGTTCTTGCAGATACAAATTAAGTAATGTTGTGGCAAAGCCTAATAAGTTTTCATGGTTCAATGTAATGAGCTAGCTGCGTTCATTAACACTCCCTTTGGAGATCTACATCAGTCACTTTTCTTGACTCCCATTTTGATTTTCTTCATTTGGCACCACTCATTTTAATAATGTTGCTTGTTGCCGTCTGTGTATACAGACATTATCAAATGCCACAGCCAGCTCTGCTGCTTGGCATACATTTCTCATGGTATGTGTGTCTACAAATTGCATACACCCTATGTATGACCGCTCACTCACTACAGTGTGGCTAATTTTTCTGAGTACCACAAACAACAAATGAAGGACAGCAACCAGTGTTTATATTGGGCTGAGTATAGCAAACAGAAGTCAGCTGATGAGGTGAAAGTGAAACAGTAGACAGTATCTGGTGAGGATGTGAGAAATAAACAGATGTAACTAAGGAGATTAGGAAGGAAGGATGAGAACAGAGGGGCATAACAGAAGAATGGCAAGGCAGAGAGGAAACTAGAAGTTACATAGGGTGAGAAGAGAAAGAATAGTGGATCAGAAGCCATAACATATTCAACTGGTTAAGGAGGAGCGATGTCATTTTGTAAAAATGGGTCTTAGGTAATGCCACACTTACATAGCTTATTCTCTGAGAGATTCAATTCAAATAAAGGCTGGCCTGGAATATGTTTAGAGTTTCAGATTCCCTAATTTTAAATGATGGCATTCTTGAGGCTGCAATAAGATGAGGGCAAAAAAGCCACTTGATCTACATAATGACACACACAGGATTTCAGTTTCCTTGCCAAACTCCTAAAGAAATCTACACAAGTTTTTTTTTTTTTTTGTATAGTGCGTCACAGTATGATACACAGTGAAGAACTGTAGCACACTTTATGTGGATGTAAGTGTGTCTCTGCTGATCACTTACATAAGCAGGCTGCTAATATGTGGTTTAAAACTGTATAATGCACAAAGTGTCAAAGGTTGGGGAGAGACAGAGAAACATAAAATGAAAGTTATGATACTGAGCTACAATTTTATATTTCATAGAGTAATAAATAAGCACAGCAACCTTTTCTCTTTGCCGCAACATGAATCAGAAGTGGGAAATAACAGTGCTACTTTTCCAACACCATTGCTGACAACCTTTTTTCAGGAAGAGGCATTTTCACACATTGTTGTTTTTTGCTACATAACCAAATGATTAGTGATCATATTAGTTCCATATCTGTCCCTGCTGCAGTTATGTCAGTATATGCTGAGACTCTGTAAGCCTGGATGCATATGCTGTCACTGAATGGTTTTCATGTGAGGTTACTTGGTTTCAAATGTGGTGGTAATTGGCTTTGTGTTCTTTTAGACATTTGATGCTAATTTGTCTTCATGGGTGGTTCTGGTAATGATATACAGACACAAAACAACTTAGTCAGGGGGAAACTGTATTCTAAACTGTTTGTGTTGAATTTGTTGTGATGCAAGCTTTTTATTGAAAAGGCACAGTGGTGTATATAGTTATGTAAGTTACCTTGTTTGAAACAGTAATAGGATTTCAGTAGTATGTAAAAATAAAACGGGTAGTAAATCCCCAATAGGTAATTCTCATATGTGGCAAGAACGATAATATTAAATTACACTGTGTTATGTTTATGCAAGATATGCAGTGAAAAAATATGGAAAATGTTCTAATAGTTTTTAGAACATAGTTTGATTTCATACTACCACAAATATTTACAAAATAAATCTCTTCAGTCTAGGACATACTGGGTACAAACACACCCTACACTGTTAACCCAGAGTACTCCTAATTTTGTCAGATTTTGTTTTGCTTATGTTTACTTACCATGTGATGCATAAATGCACAACACTGGTAACTGCAAACTCCAGGAAGGGAAGGTACCGATGACCGTGCTGTATAACTGATGGTCTAAACTGGATGCATCTAGAAACATGCCCTTCTCAAACATTTTTTCCTCTCTATCCCTTGCCATATCTTAAAAAAAGTGTGATGGCACTGCTAGTTTTACTGTGTTTGTTGAGAACTTTTTCATTTCCTTGCTTTTTGTGCTTAATTTGCCATTATGCATATGTGTATTATGCACTCTTTCCGCTTGGCAACATTCTTTTCATGCCTGAAGAAGTCTGGGACAAAAGAGTTTGTAATAGGAGCAGGCTGTACATTGTCTAGATTTTGCAGGTTATAAAAGAAGTAGCGAAATGGACACAGTGTGCCAACCAGCCCTTGTATACTCTAAAAAGTAACATGTATATAAAGAACTATATTTTATGTAATAACATAATGGATTTCTTCTCAAATGTTGTTATATGCAGTGAAGAAATATGATGCATTGTAATCGGATGTAGCCATTTTCAGCAGCAGTGTCAGGCACAATATCACTAAGTGCGAAATACCAGCTCAGTGCAACTCATACGAGAGCGACCAAGCAAATGAGTCACTGTGACTTTCTAGACATAGCAACGAAAGACTGTTGAACCTAGGGCAATAGTTTCTGTAAACTTACACTTAGGTTCATAGGTAGGTACTAGACTATCTGCCCGAAGGCATTTATAAACCTAGCCAAAATGTATTGGCCTTCGCCGCATCCTTATATTAGTTCCCTGTGCCTCTATCCAGCAGAGCCACTGAAGTGTTCCCCAGGGTAAACTTTCTGTTTCCCATCCACTTGTCAAGGTTTCTCTTGAAGAGTGCTAGCGAGGAGCTCTGCCTACTGTAGATTGGAATCTTGTTCCAAAGCATGGGAAGTCTCTGGGACAGGAATCTATCCCTCCAGCACGTCCTATTTATTGTTGTGGTGATGTTTAGATCCCTAGAACCTGTGGCTCGAGGGGATAAGGTTTTCTTTAGGTGGAGCTTGTCCATCAATTCTGGGTTGGACATAGCCTTGTATGTCAGGCAGAGATCACCTCTGAGCAGGTGGTATGCAACCGAGTACAGCTGGAGTTTCTTCAGTCAAGCTGCATAGGACATCTGTTTGAGGCCAGTGATCCTCTTGGCGAGGTACTTCTGTGGTCTTTCCAGCTGTTGCAGGTGTCTTGTAAGGTATAACCCAAATGGGGCATTGTACTCTATGATGGGTCTGATGAGTGATGAGTAGAGGGGCATGATGACCTCTTTTGATCTGGATGCAAACCCTTTTGTGATTAGGTGGGCCACATCGAAGGATTTTCTAACCACTTTGGTAATGTGATTATCAAAGGAGAGATTACTATCTACATGGGTCCCCAGATCCCTTATTACGTTTTCTGTATTTAGAGGACTACCACCTATGTGGTAGTTTATAGGTACTTTGTTAATTCCAAAGGGAATAACTATGCACTTTTTGGCATTTAGCTTGAGGCCATGATTTTGACACCAGGTATCTGTCTCAGTGATACCCTTTTGGAGGATGTCTGTGTCAGCCAGTGAGTCAATTATAGCCCCTAGTTTGTAGTCATCTGCGAACTTGGTCAGCCATAGTCCTCCTGTGCTTGTCTGTACCTCTGAGAAGTATATGCCAAACAGGAGGGGTCCTAGGACTGAGCCCTGGGGAACACCACTTGTAACCGGTTTAGAGTCAGACCTAGCTCCCACAACTCTCACCATGTGGGTTCTGTATGTGAGCCAATTGGCAACCCATCTTGTGACATAGGGGTTTATGTTCAGGCTGGTGAGCTTGTCTATAATACCAGAATGGGGAATGGTGTCGAAGGCCTTTGCGAGGTCTAGGTAGGCTGTGTGTACCACCTTTCCCTTGTCTATAGCCTTGGTAACTGTCTCAAAGAAGTCCACCAGATTTAGGAGGCATGATCTGCCCTTAACAAAACCGAACTGGGTAGGGTCCAGTGTTTGGAGGTTCCCAATGTCTCTGTTAATGAGTTCCATGATGATGTGCTCCATAGCCTTGCAGACCAAGCTAGTCAGGCTTATAGGGCGATAGTTCCCTGGGT
Organism: Protopterus annectens; assembly: GCF_019279795.1. NCBI lineage: Eukaryota > Metazoa > Chordata > Ceratodontiformes > Protopteridae > Protopterus > Protopterus annectens. The sequence goes on along the minus strand of NC_056743.1, from coordinate 883,613,271 downwards.
CTATTTTGGCTCCACCTTTGTGGAGTGGAATAACTGTTGCTGTGCACCACTCTATGGGTACGTAGCCTGTGGAGAGGCTGAGTTTGAACAGTGTGCTTAGGTGAGGGGTTATTCGTCTTTGAACTCATGTAGGACGCAGCCTGGCATGAGTCCTTGGCAAGTTTTCTTTCAAAGCTTGCCTTGGACGATTTTATGAGGAATCATAGTTTCTTGCTGATACTTATCAGGGATGTCTTCCCTTCTTGGGATTTTACTCTTTTCTGTACTAGTTTCCTCCTTCTGTTGTATAGCTTGTTTATGGCAGGGGTCCACCAGACTGTTTTCCTTTTCTCGGAGGAGTGAGTCTTGGTTTTGCTTGGGATAGCACGATCCATGCATTCTTTTAGGAGCCTGTAGAATGCATTAGTAAAGGATTTTGCAGCTTGGGCAGCGTTATCCTTTAGCATGGGGGCTTTGAAACTTTCCACCTCCGTCAAGTAAAGTGAAGTTTGCTTTTGAAAAGTTTTTCACGGTGGTTTACTTGTCCGGGGGTGGAGGCAGAATGTGGATATCCAAAGTGATTTGTTTATGGTCAGATCTAACCAGCGAGGGGTTGACCTCCGGTGTGGAACACCGGTCACCCATGTTGGTGATGACCAGGTCCAGTATGTTGTCATCTCTGGTGGGAGTGTTGACCAGTTGTTCCAGGATGTTTGAGTTTATAAATTCTAGGAAATGTTGGGCAAGGGAGTTAGTACTTGAGTTGTTCTCCCAGTTAATGTTTGGATAGTTGAAATCACCCAATATTAGGGTGTTTGATAGGACCTTTATGTTACCCATTGTTTCCAGAAATGCAGAATGGGGGTCCTGGGACATGGTGGGTGATCTGTAGCAAGCTACAATTCGAATTGCAGTTTTGCCCATTGTAAGTTGCACGTGTATAATCTCTGAAGCATCGTGCTGTGCCACTAACCTGGAGGGGTGGGTATTCTTGATGAATATGGATACTCCCCCGCCTTTTGCATTTCGGTCTGGGTTCTGTGGCCAAAATGTATGGTATGAGTTGTAGCATGGTAGTGCTGGGGTGCTCTCTGGACCCTTAAACAAGGTTTCTGTTACTGCACATGTATCGATTTTCTCCATACTGAGGAGTGCCTCGAGTGTGTGCATTTTGAGGTTTAGACTTCTGGCATTGAGTAGTATTACCCTCAGATTTTTGTTACTTGTGCTATTTACGGTGATGGGTTTGTCTTTTGAGCCTTGCCTAAAAAAGGCACTATGGGGGTGGCAAGAGCCTTGGCCAGTATTCGAAAGCCTAAGGGTGACAGGTGCAAACCGTCTCTACCGAAGTAGCGTGGCTAGTCAAGCATGTCATCCCAGGCAGACAGACAGACACTGGATCCTCTTTGAATGACACCAGAAACTTAGCCAATTGTTGAAATTAATATTTTTTCTTTATACCGTGGTGTCATTCTTGGTGAGGGCAGGATGCTACTCAGGGTCAGGGCTATGTGATCAGAGAGCTCTTCCATGTCTATTTTCATGTAGTCCAGGGAGGTACGGCTCAGGTCATTCACTCCAACATGGACAATGACAGAGTCGTATTTGTACTTGTTCTGGGGTTACCTGAGTGCTTGTGTTATGTGGCAGATCCTGGCACCCGACAGGCAGCTAACAGTAACCTTCTCCTTATTCAGCCTAGTGAGTGAGACGTCAGTGTGCCTGACTATAGAGTCACCTATTACTAGTATGTTGGGTATGTTATTTTGCCTTGAGGGCTGTGATTGTGTCCCACACTGGTTTTGTGAAGCATGTGTTTCATGGTTTGTGTTGGGGATGGAGGTTGCTTGGATGTCTGCTTTGGAGGGCTCTCTTGCTTTTGCAGATTTTTATTTAGAGCCTCCAAGTATGTTTTTGTGTATTTACATGTGTTTTTTGCCAGTGCTGGTTTCATAGGTCTATGTGAGATTGGAGGTGTGATGCAATTAATTCCCTTCTCCTCTTGACTGCCTGGTCCAGTCTTGGGATGAGAGAGCTTAGCCTCCAGTTTGGCTGTATAATTGCATCAATCGCATGTATTAGTGTTTGGTGGAAGGAGGAAAGGGTTGTCTGTGTACATGAGGCAGTTGTAACATTGCCTCAGAATGCCCAGATTCACCAGTTGGACTGGAGAGTACACCTGAAACTGCCCTTTGGACATGCCTGGATAGGTACAGTAAACTGTTTTACTGAATAGCCGGTAAGGTCGAATAGAGAGCCTTGTCCTTCTGTAGTGCTAGGGATTATAAGTGCTTGCTATGAGTTTTGAGCAAGTGTCAGGCTGAGAAATTAATTGCTTGAGTGCTTAAGTTGAAAGTTTGTCTAGTTCCAAGGGAAAAATTGAAGAGGAGACTTTGTGGTGCCGGGAATAGTTATACCCTAGCTAACCGGCACTGCCCAACGATCAAAAATGGGCAAATGCAGTTTTTATAGCAGGGATATGAAAGAGATAGAAATTAGCCCAAAATGGCCAATAAACTACTACTTTCTGGGCTGAAACCACTCCTCCAGGGACAGATAGGCTGCTCAAAGCTCCCCTCTCTCACATGTGAACAGAGAAACATCCTTCTATTCAAGTAAGGTATGGGCAGACACAGAGATTTGTAACACAGCCCTGAATTCAGCACTAACCTGAAAACTGGACTATACTAGCTTAGAAAGGCGGGAAAATAGTGTGTGTGTATATATATATATATATATATATATATATATATATATATATATATATATTTTTTTTTTTTCCAGAAATAAAGCAGATACAATCAAAAAACACTTTAAATGCACATACAAAGATGCTTATTGTTATATATCTCAGTTCAGAGTTGTAGTCAATGCCCCTAGTAATAAAGTAGGAAGAAACACAAATACAGTAAAAGCAGATGAATAAAGTGCAGTTTTATATATATATATATATATATATATATATATATATATATATATATATATATATATATATAAAAACAATAGAAAACGAACAATCTGATTTAAACAAGTTACTCAGTTAACCAGAAAAAACTCAAAACTGAGCAGTTTTCAATCAGACAAGTTCATGATGAAGTTTGGTCTGTGTACCTTATGAAAGTGCTAACAATGTGATTTTTACTGAGTGTTTTTGCAGTAAACGGCATGTTCTTTATTTTCAGCTGTGTGTTTTTTTGTTTTTATCCAAGTGCAACTAACTCTGGGCAAAACTGCAATCCAAATTGTAGCTTGCTACAGATCCCCCACCATGCCCCAGGATTCCCAATCTTCTTTTCTTGATATACTGGAAAATAGTAGAGTTCAACCAAACACCCTAATAATGGGCGATTTCAACTACCCCACCATTAACTGGGAAAACTACTCATGTACCAACTCCTTAGCTCAACGCTTTCTGGAATTCTTAAATTCCAATGCCTCAGATCAACTTATCCACACCCCCACCAGGGGCAACAATATCCTAGACCTAGTTATTACTAACATGAGTGACTGGTGTTCCACACTTGAAGTCAGCTCCTCATTGGTCAGATCCGACCATAAGCTAATTACCCTAGATCTCCGCATCCCACCCCCATCCATCATTAAGGAAACCACGGAAAAAAATTCTCCAAAGCCAACTTCATGCTTCTTAAGACAGAAGTGGTGAACTTCATGACACCCATGCAGATGGACAATACAGTTACAACTGCTGAGTCATACACAAATGCACTCTACAAGCACTTACACTAGTGCATGGATCGTGCTATACCAAACAGAACCAAGACACTATCCTCCAAAAAAAGGAAGCCAATCTGGTGGTCCCCTGCCATAAACAAACTCTACAACAGAAGGAGGAAACTGTTGCAAAAGCGAGTAAAATTCCATGAGTGGAGGAGCTCCCTGGTCAGCCTCAGTAAGAAGCTGATATCCCCTTATAAGATCCTCCAAAGCTATCTACGAAAACAAAATCGCCACTGATTCTAAGGGCAACCACAAAGCATTCTATAGCTATGTCAAGAATCTCAATGGCAACACCCAGATCTGCTCTGAGTTACAGCACAATGGCATGAAATTTACAGAACCAACTGATATTGCCAACATCCTGGCGGATAGGTTCAGTGCTAACTTTCCCTCCTCTCATCCCCTAAAGGGTCCATATCTATACAGGAATAATGCAGAGTCCCTGTAATCACATCTATGCAGGTAAAACCTGCACTGTCTAAAACCAAAAACACAGCATCCATGGGACCGGACATCATCCCAGGCTGCGTTTTACACAAACGTCAGAACGAACTGACTCCCCACCTAAGCACCATGTTCAATCATAGTCTCACATCAGGCTTTGTGCCCACTGAATCGTGCACAACAACAGTTATCCCACTCCACAAAGGGGGGCCGCCACTGATACTGGGAACTATCGCTGTATTAGCCTGACGAGCCTGGTCTGCAAGGCCATGGAACGTATCATCATGGAACTCATAAACAAAGATATTGGTAACCTCCAAACTCTGGACCCCACCCAGTTTGGGTTTGTAAAAGGCAGATCATGCCTTCTGAACCTGATCAACTTCTTTGAGGCCGTCACCAAAGCCGTAGACGATGGTAAGGTGGTTTACATAGCCTATCTTGACCTCGCCAAGGCTTTCGACACCATCCCCCATTCTGGATTTATAGCTAAACTCACTAAACTAGGTATAAATCCCTATGTCACAAGATGAGTTGCGAACTGCCTCACTGACAGACCCCACACTGTAAATGTTGCAGACTCCAAATCTGAGTTCAAACCAGTGACAAGTGGAGTACCACAGGGTTCAGTCCTAGGACCTCTCGTTTGGCATAAACGTCTCTGAAGAACAGGCTAACACAAAAGGCCTCTGGCTAATGAAGTTCTCAGATGACTGCAAACTAGGAGCCACAGTCGAGTCCCCAAATGATGTGCACATCCTACAGAAGGGCCTCACTGAGACAGATGCCTGGCGTCAGAGGCATGGCCTCAAGCTCAGTGCCAAAAAGTGCATTGTCATCCCTTTTGGTAAAAACTCTGTACCCATGAACTACCACATAAATGGCAGTCTACTTAATGCCGAATGTGTGATAAGAGATCTTGGGACCCAGGTGGACAGTAGTCTCTCCTTTGATAATCACATCACCACAATAGTCAGGAAATCTTTCTCATCACAAAAGAGTTCTCATCCAGGAAAAAAGAGGTCATTGTTCCCCTCTACTCATCACTTATTAGACCCATTATAGAGTACAACACCCCTTTTGTAATGTAACTCACAAGACATCTGCAGCAGCTGGAAAGGCCACAAAAGTACCTCACAAAGAGGATTACTGGCCTCAAACAGATGCCCTACACTGACCGTCTGAAAAAACTCCAGCTTTACCCTGTAGCATATCCCTAATCCGAGGAGATTTCTGCCTAACATATAAAGCTATGTTAAACCCAAAGCTGTTGGACATGCTACACCTAAAGAAATCCCAATCCCTCCAAGCTACACACTCTAGGGACCTAAACCTTGTCACCACAATAAACAGGACATGCTGGAGGGATAGATTCCTGTCCCAGAGACTTCCTATACTCTGGAACAAGCTACCCATCTGTGTCAAGCAAAGTTCCTCATTAGCACTCTTCAAGAAAACTCTTGATGAGTGGATGGGAAATAGGAAATACACCATGGGGATCACTTCTGTAACTCTGCTCGACAGGGCCACAGGAAATTAACTTTCTTGGATGGCATAAGACAGGAAACCTTGTTGGCTAGGCTTACTTAGGACCTTGGGCCAATAGCCTAGTACCTACCTATGAACCTATCCATGTACAACTCTTGAGTGGGAAGGGGTGGTTGTAGGGGTAGGCCTGGATTCCTTGAAACCTGAAAGATCCACAAATCTAACTCCTTTTTTAGACAAGGTAGGAGTGAAATAACAAAATTAAAAGGATGAGAGTGTTGCATCCAAACTGTCCTTAGAAACCATTGATTTTTCTCGTGTAACTTGGCCAAGGGGTGCATGGGAATTGTGGATGCCATGAACCCCAGGAAACATAGGAAATCCCTGGTAGTCAAGGACTGCAGGTGTAAACTGGCCCTGGAGATATGAAATAAGGAACAGGGCCTTTTCTGTTGGCAGAGAGGCTAGCATCCTGTCTGTTTGGATCCTGCAGCCAAGAAAATGTGGTCTTGTGAAGGGGTCAAAGTGGACTTCTGGCAGTTTATTGTGAAGCCTAAACTCTCCCAAAGAGAACTCATGAAGGAAAGATTCTCTTGAAGAAGATCTGAGGACTGTGCCTGGATGTGCAGATCCTCTAGGTAAGGGAAAATCTGTATACCCTATAGTCTGCAGTAAGCTATGACAGGAGCTAAGCATTATGTGAAGACCTTCGGAGCTGTAGACGGCCAAAGGGCAAAGCACAGAGCTGAAACTGAAATGAAGGTGAATGGGGATGTGAAGGTAAGCATCTTTGATGTCTAATGACACCATTAAGGCTTGGAGAAGTATGATGGGAAGAAGGGTGGGTAAAGTCAGCATCCAAAATGTGGGGACTTTCAGAAAGGTATTTACATGGGAAAGGTCTAGAATGGGCCTCAATGGGCCATCATTCCTGGGGATCAAAAACATCCTGGAGTAGAATTCTTTTCCCAGTTGAGAGGATGGGACCTTCTGAATAGTCCCTTGAGAGAGAAGAGCAGATATGACCTGAGAAAAAAATTCCATTTGTTCTTTTGGTGGTTGTGGGGTGCCCTTGAAGGAGTGGAGAGTTTCCAAAACCATGAAGTATCCTTGTTTCATGATGGAGAGGACCCAAGAGTCCTGGGTTATCAGATTCCAAGCAGGTAGAGAGAGAGAAAGGCAAAATGATAGAAGAGTGGATGGCCCTGGCGGCAGGTAGTCATAGGCTACCCTGCTTGGACTGGAGCTGAAAGGGCTGTTTCTGAGAGGGTGTAGATGTTGTAGACTTTGAAGAAGTTTGTCTCCTAAGGCCTCTCTTACCTTTGGAAGAAGAAGGCAAAACTGGTTTCCTAGCAAAGGTGGTCTTAGCAGCGTAGTTCCTCTGGAACCTGTGGACAGGAGAAATGAGAATGTTTAAGATCCTGGAGCTCTTTGCCTTTCACTTGTAGTGATTTAAAAAGGTCTGCTGCTGAGCTACCAAATAAGACTTTATTGTCTAGATGGGCATCCATCAGTTTGGCCTTGATATCATCAGGAAAGGGTTGTAACCTGAGCCAGGAATACCTCCTCAGGACTGACCCAGAAGCCGTTCCCCTGGCTGAGGCATCCGTAGCATCATAACTGCTTGATGGAATGCCTTGTAGACTGGCAGAAGAGATTAGAAGAGAGGGCAACTTAGCCTTGGTGGGTGAGTCAGAGAGCTCTGAAAGGAGCTTTCCTGCATCTGACAAGAGAGCCAGGGAGTATTTAGCCATACGGGTTTGATAATTAATTGCTCTGAAGGCCAAAGTAGCGGAGGTGTAAACTTTTCCCTACTCTCTCCATGACTTTGCTCTCCTTAGCAGGGGGCAGTAAGGAGGAGGAAGGCAATACTTTGAATGCTTTGTCAGCTGAGACTGAAATAGTAGCTGGATCTGCAGAAGGGGCTTTGACGAGGAATTTGGAGTCCTCAGCCACCTTATAAAATCTATCTGGGTGCTTGGAAGAAGGAGGCTGAGAATCCAGGAATTTAAATGCAGCTGTGAAGGCATCCAAGAAGGCTGAAAGAACAGAGGGAATGGCAGAAGGGGATGGAGAATCCATCTGAAGGAGGTCATAATACCTATTTTGTATGTCTGACACTTGGCAGCAGTCTCATTTGAAAAATTCTTTCGTTTTCAAAATAGTTTACCCACAGGAAATGTCCTCCTCAGGGGAATCTGTACCATTAGATTCCTCCTCTGGTGAGGCATAACCCAGAGAAGAAATGATCTGGGTAGAATAAGCCAAGGACTCATCTCCTGATGATTCCTTCGCATCTGAAGAAGTGTCTGCAGAGGTCATCTTAAAGGGGGTAGAGGGAGGGAAGGCATGAAGAGGGACACAAGTAGCCAAAGGCTGATGCAGTGCCATGAAAGCATTGAACAGGCCTTAAGAAAAGGCCTGCCAATCTGGAGCTTGCTCCTATGGAACTGGAGCAACACGTTTTGTTTACAATTTTTTCTTCGTAGGAGCTTCCATATGATGGAAGATGGATGGGCCCAATGTCAGCCTGCACTCCACTAAGTCCACATTTACATCCATCTGCACAGTGATTTGGGTGATGCCACATGGGCTTTCAGAAATAACAAGCTGTGGTTCCCCCCTTTCGCCCATATCAGACACCTGTGATTCCCTTGCAGACATGCTGGTAGGGTCTATTGGGGCATCCACCATCTTACCCATGAAAGGGACATCTATCTTTCCCAGGACAGCCTCTGAGCCTACATCAGCCTTGAGAGGGATGCCCAGAAGAGAGGGAACAGCAGGAAGATCAGGCTGAGGTTTCTTGGTCTTTTTTGATTGTGGCCCATCTGAAGGGCCCAGCGTAGCCTCCATCTCAAGTTCTAAATGCTTAAGGTGTTCATTCTGTTGATAAAACTTAAGGGAAGCTAGATAGCTTCTAAGGGTTTTGGGGACAAAAGAATCACAGATAGTGCAGGCGATATGGTCGTGATCTGGGCCAAGGCAGAACAAACAGAGGTCGTAGGAGTCCTTATGCGGAATCTGCCTTCCACTCTGACTCTTGCCCTTCCTAGTTTACATGAAATCAAGAAAATACAAACAGTAGCCAAAATTTTAAGAAAATAAAACCCCAACAGGGTACTTATCAGAACCAAGGTTCACAGCTAATCTGCTGAGTGAATGTCCAGAGCAGGCAATTGGATAGGAGGCAGAAAAGTTCTGAGGTTGGTACTTGCTGATGTCTGCTTTAAACCCGATGTCTCTTTATAGCCGATGTACACTGGATGATGTGCAGCGTCGCACGTACTTTACAGTAGCATTTAGACTTTTGTATACTGGCTGGACAGGGTCTATATTAGAACATCGAAGTTTCAGAACTTCGAATGTTCTAATATCGACACCTACTAACTGAAAACTGATAAGACCGAAAATTGAAAACAGCAAATTTTTTACTAGGGAAAAAATTTGGTGATCCAAAACACATACACACAACACAAACACACCAAACAAACAGCAATCCACACACATACACCTAAAACTTTACATCTAAACCTACACTAAACTGTACATATACCACTATCTACCCACTTACCTTAACCCAAACCCTAACCCTAAGGTCCGCCACTGTCACACACACACCTCACCCGCACCCTAACCCTAACTCACCTATCCCACCCTAACCCTCACGTCCACACATTCGCACACTTACCTGACCCGTGCCATAACCCTAACTCACCTATCCCACTTTAACCCTCACGTCCACACAATCGGCCACTTACCTGAACCCGACCATAACTTTCCACCACAGAGCTGAAAATAGTGAAGCGACAGGAACGGACAACCAAATTAATTCCCTATGAAAGAATTTGGTTATCTAAATTTTTGCTATTTTCAGCTTTCGGTTAGTAGATGTCGATATTAGAACATTCGAAGTTCTGAAACTTCGATGTTCTAATATAGACCCACTGGACATACAAGTCAGCTGGAGGCGAACTCCCTCATGTGATGAACACTGCAGCATATAGAAGAGAAGAACATCTATGGTTATGCTAAAATTTTACACAACTATTATTTCACGGTGCATGACACACTAACACACTATTGTGTAGGTGTACAGATAGAGTAATGTCTACAAAATGGGGCTATATACTAAGACAGAAATGTCATATCTATATAAACTAAGGAAGAAAAGTAACAGTAAGTAAGTTTACTACACCTTAACCTAAAGCTATATTTCTTATTTTATTGTTTTGATGAATAAGGAAACAGATGTCTTGGAAGACATACACATAGACTGATGGAACATGTACAGTCAGGCAGCGAAATAGTATCATATGTCATGCAGCAACTGTAGGCAACATGCTAACTGCTTTCAGATTAAAGTGAATCTGATGGTTTGGCATTTGCATGCTGATTCATACTCAGCTCCATACTGGAAGAGCAAGACCTGTAACTGAGAGTCCTGCAATATGAAAAAATGGGTCTATATTATTTAAACAAAGTTTTCTAACTTCGAATACCATATGGGCAACACCATATGGTCGAGGTTAGAAAACTTTGAATACTGAAAAAAAAAAAAAAAAAAACTAAACCCTAAACTAGGGGTTGTAGGCAGGGGGGGGGAGCAAGTCCCCTTACACCCCCACACCCCCGCTCTTTAAATATAACAACTCCAAGACTGCACTTTAATGTGGTAAAGGGAAGACTTTCCTTTACTGCACTGTAGTGAGATCTTGGAGTTGGTATATTTAATGAGCTGGGGATGTGGGGGGGGGCGCGCAGGGATGCTTGCCCCCCTGATTTAACACGTTAGATTACTTTTTTTTTTTTTTCTTTTCATTATTCGAAGTTTTCTAACTTCAACCATATGGTGTCACCCATAAGGTATTCAAAGTTAAAAAACTTTGTTCAAAATAATATAGACCCAAAAAATGAGCATGGTTGTCATGGGAATACAGATGTGCAAGTCACAATAATGTCACTGAAAGAGTCTTCAAAGGGGTCTTTGCTACCCTGTATTCCCACAGCATGAGGGGAATAAATGTCATGGGAATGCAGATGGATTTGCAAGTCACTGTAATATCACTAATAGCTTTACAAAGGGGGCTTTGCAGGTCTGCTTTTCCCAGCATGGAGGGCAAAACTCACCACCTGTTACTTATTTCAACTCTGAGACTGCTGTCCCTCTATATATTTGATTATTCCAAGGTATCAAAACCTTAGAATTAATATATATTTTCTACTTTTACGCTTTCATTCTCAATGATCTGAGGGTTATAGTTATGACTATGAAGTTAAACATGAACCCCCTCATACCTTTATTTCCAGCTCTTTTTGGCTTCCCAGTGTAAGGGCAGCTATCTGTACCACTTCCATACCAATTACAGTTTGTGCTTAGATTGGTGTTAGAATGTACACTGAGTCGTAGATTGTAGGACATTTTGCAAGCAACAAGAATTTAAAATGTTCTCATACATTACCACGGAATTGTGATGTAAAAACTTCCATTTCAAGTATCTCAAAATACAGTGTAAGATATGGCATGATAGTTTCCAGAAATACGGACATTGTACAGACTTTTCTTGAGATAGAATTTGAAGAAGCAAAATCACTGAAAATATTCTAACACTTTACAGCATGGTAGATACATGTCTGAAACAACCTTAACATTGATTCTTGGCTGTGGTAACTTAAAATGTGACCTATTCTATCATCTGAGAACAAAATTTTACATTTTCTGTAACCTCGGTAGGAAATAAGGAATTTCCATGCTGGACTCTGAAAGTTTGTGGCAGTGGTGTATTAATACCACCCATCAACTTCAGTTCATTAGAATTCTGGTGCTCGTGATTTGTCTGTATGTACATTGGCTTTTACATGGCCCTTAGGAAAATGTACCATTGCACAGTCACCCTGCCATGCAGACTGGCAAATGTAAGCATTCTTGCCTACCTACTTCCGATGTTGTCCTCAGTGTGCATTCTTGTTTTGCTAGAGAGGTATGATGACAGCACTTTGAATTCAGACTTGGAGGGCAACCAACACTTGGGGAAGGTGCTTTCTTCATTTTGAAAACTTTGGCTATCTGTACCATTGCTGTTTGGACATCTGCTTGACCTCAGGTGATAGCATTACAGTTAAGGCCATTGTTTGCAAGAAAGAAATGTGGTATCCAAATTTGCTGAGGTCTTCTTGTCCTGACACAGGGAACATCAAACTGCGGTCACTGAGAAAATGATAATGGGGTGGGGCTAGCATAAGTTAGAATACTTTGGATGTCCCAGAAATTGCCTCACTGATTGCCCACCCCACTGAGGGACCCCACCCAAGGAGATACCGAGTCAAAGACTGCACCAAAAGAAAGGTCATGGGAACAAATATGGCTGATTAGGAGAGGAAATAATGTCAGCTGGTAGCTCAAAGGCTGTAAGGATGGAGTAGTTAACCACAAGGAGAGGGAGTGCTGTTAAAAAAATAAAGCATGTACTTTCTTTCCCTACTTTACATTAGATTAGTTTGATGTTAGCGTTGTGTTTTTAATCTGATCACTGTTAACTAGATCAGCTCTGTTATTTGAACTTTGCTGACCAGTAGTACTTATCTTTTGTTTTTCGTTTTTTTTTTGTTTACAGGGTCAGCCTTGTGCATTCCACCATTCCATGCTTCGATGCCAGTTGACATGCAGCATTCACAGGGCCGGTGCCTGTATGAACCAGGCCCCAACCAGCCTGCACGTGGGTAAGGAAGATGGAAGTGGGTCATCAGACACACTCAAATTACATGCTGTAATTAGAAGTAATTTCATTTTGTTACATTCACACTAACACTGAACATAAAGAAGCTTTACTTGACAGTGGATTAAAACTGATTTTGAGCTTTTATTATATGGAATGCCAGGACACAATATGCCCAAAGTCAAATATTTGCTCAGGATGACATACTGAGCTGACAACTTTGCAGTTCAGATTGAGGATTATGAGAAAAAATATAATCTGGTATTTAATACAATGCTGAAAACCTAGATTCTTGTGTTGAGTCTCATGCTACTATTTGCTTCATCTACGACCATGAACAACTTGTGTAGCATCATGTGTTAATAGCATGTATCTGGGAAAAATACAAGCATTGTGTGCACTGTATTTCATTAATTAGAAAAGTAACTGCTTGCTTACATGTGCAGGTGAAGGGCTAAGGTGATAAACTTTATCATGATCAGCAAATGTGAATTCAATTTTAAAAATCTTAAACCTCTGGGTAAAGCACAGCTCTTCAGAGATGGTACACAGTAGATGCTTTTTTATTCTAAATTGAAAAGTTTTGTGAATTTGTAGAGTGTCTGCAATTCTGGATTCCACTCTCTATGTTTTCTGATTTATACAAACCTCTTCATGTGTTCTAGTGAAGAAGAAAGATAGAAATTGATGTAATTTATGTCCAAACTATTATAGTTTGCTTATTTAGTATTTTGCTGCTTTTACCAGTCTTAAGCCTAGTTAAGAATTATTTAGTAGTTTTACTGTGTACTTTGGTAAAACTGTATTTAGTCCACTTTAACTTTCTAAGATGTCATTGATTGTGGTTTGTTTGAGGGATTTGCAGCTAACTGGCATTAATTAACTGGAATAGGAGGCTCAGCAATTCACCTTCTGGGATTAATGTAATTAGTGGTGTGCAAGGGTTTGCATACTCCTCAGATCCTTAGAGTTATGTTTTCTGAAGTGTTGTGCTCATGGTAGGGTCATCCGTGGCAAACTGGTCTGAGAGGAGGAGCCAAGCAAATAGCAATCCAGAGTATGACCACCAATGATTCCTTGTTAAAGAACTAGATACCAAGGCCCATTCCTGGAATTAGGCCTCAGTGAGCATGTGATGGAAGTGTGTCAGATCAGTGAAGATTGTTTCGGCAAACACAAAAAGAATAAACACTGCTCCGCAAAACTACTTTCACCAACAGTGGCATTTGCCTTTTCCTCCACTGTCATATGACCTTAGAACTGTAATTTCATACGTTTTTTTCTGTTATTCTTCACCCCCACTCAGAAAGTCCCTTTGCCGTCATCTACCATAATATCCAGCAATGGCACCATAATTTCCCCATAATCTACTACAAAACTCTTAGGTGTAATAGTTGACAATAATCTGAAGTTTAATGTCCACATCAATAGAACCATTCAAACAGTCAATAAGAAACTTGGTTCTTTATATAGGATTAAGCCATTCCTAACACCAGCTGATAGGACAGTGATTGCCCATACACACTTACTATCAACCCTTCTTTATGCGTCCTTGATTTAAACAAATCTAAGTAAATCTTACCTCAATAAACTCACTATCTGCTATAATAACATTGCCAGATATGCCACAGGTTCAGCATATAGAACACACCACTGTCTTAACCTATGGCCCCTAGGCTGGCTAGAGTTACCCTCTCAACTCCAGTATACCCAATTAACAGTTATTCACAAAGTCCTCTATTAGCCCGAAACCATGCCCATATTCAAAAACATAATAATCCCCTACAATAAATTAAAAACACTACTTTCTTCTCATAAAATGCTAATAAAAACTGTTAAATCCAATAATTCAGTGGGTGAGTCGTTATTTTCCAACTCTGTAGGCAAAAATCTGGAACCTACTCCCTGCTGAACTTACAGCAGTCCACTCCATAGTCCAATTTAAAACGTCTCTCAAAGCACACCTAAAAACTCACTGGTTGTGCCCCTGTACAAACCCAGACTAACCTACTCACTATTAACTCTGTATTACTACATTCCCTGGCTACTTGTACAAACTGTCCTATAATAAATTGGATAAAATCACCTGTCTCAATCTAATGTCTTATACAACTGAATGAAATGCTACCTTGCTCAGCTTTGTACTACTACAACTGTTTATGTTCTAATATTAGAATTAATAATTGTAAAGTTTTTATGTATGTATTCCAACAAACCTGGAACATATATCTATATGTAATTGTATAAAAAACTCCAACTGTTATGTCTTATGTATCTGTTTATGTGGAGCTTTTCTCCCTGGGCCTCCACTGAAAATGGACCTGAATCCAGTTGAACTTTGCCGGTTAACAAATATAAAATAAATAAATATGTACACATATGGGTCTACTTCATATGTTCAAAATTGCGAAACACTGAAACTCTGATTATCGCAGACCAGAGTGTCGAAGTTCAAAAATATTGAACTAATGACAAAAAAAAATGAAAACATGAAAACTTCTGATTTCACCTTTTTGCAAGGGGGCAAGCCCCCCCTGCACCTCCCACCCCATGCTACTTAAATATACCAACTCTGAGATCACACTACAGTGAAGAGAACATGAAAGTTCCTAGTCTGCACTGTATGCCTATCTCCATTGACAAGGTTTGATATTTCGGAAATTCGATCCTCTGGTCTTCGATGATCAGAGGTTTGATGTTCCAGAATTTCAAACATATGAAGGGGATCCACACATACATACATACATACATACATACATGTGTGTGTGTATGCATATATATATATATATATATATATATATATATATATATATATATATATATATATATATATATATATATATATATATACATATATATATACATATATAAAATATGTTTGTGTGTGTGTGTGTGTGTGTGTATATATATATATATATATATATATATATATATATATATATATATAAATGTCTGGGAGTGTGTGGGGGTGTCCCCCTACTTGCCCCCTTTGAAAAAAATTCTAATGTTCACCAAAACCTGAAAAAGTTGAAGTGGCAGGCAAGAGCAGGACGGAGTAAGACTGAATAGAACCTGGGAATGAAAATAAGTCCTGGGACGTGGAATGTTATGTCACTCTTGGAAAAGGAGACTGTGCTGCACACTGACGAATGCAGGTTGGCTTAGCAGATGTTCCCTTTTTACTCTGCATTTGCTCTGGAACCAGACTTCTTGATTGGGGCAATCTCTCTTCTGCTCTAGAACCAAACCTTAGGAGAAGGCTGGGGTGGGTGAGAAGTTGTTCAGAAGAGTTAAGCTGCTTGCTGTATAGTTGGAATTCATACCAGTAGAAAACAGGGTTACCGCAATGTGACAATGAATTCCAGAAAGGAAACATTCTGTGGTGTTTGGGCATATGCAATTAACAGCTATCTGGATTGTTTGACTTTTTTGAAGACCATGGATGTGAGGCTTAACAGGACACCACCTACTGGCTCAAATTCAGGTAGCACCTATTAATTCAGTTTTCCAGGAGATTTCACTGCTTCATTGGGAATGATGGTGGAGATGTAGGGAGGTGCAGGACTGGAAGGAAGAGCTTGCCTGATCTGAACCTGACCTGGATGTTGTTTGTGGTCTTCTGTGGTAGCTGCAGTGAGGGGAAACAGTCAAGGTAAATAAAGGTCCTTTAACCATGTTGTGGCATTATGGGATTCCCTGCATTCAAATAAGTAGCAAAACGCCAGTAAGGCTGCAGCTGTAGTCATTACAGAAGTTAAGGTACAGATATTGAAAGAAGTTAGAGGAGGCCATCAAGAATGAATATCAGATGGCCTTAAGGAGATTCTTGTAAACTATGTTTATATATTTTCAGCAAGGGTGGAGTAATAGGGACGTTGTCAGGAGGTGGAAGGAACATGGAGGAATGTCTGACTCCAGTGGATATGTTGTATGCTGAGGAGTCAGTGCCAAGAGCAGTGACTAGGTTTCTTTCTATTGATGAGGTCACTGTAGCAGTTAAACAGTTCTAGTGTGGCAAGCTACAGGAGCGGGTGAGATTTATCCAGAATAGCTGAAGGTACTGCACACCATTTGCTTTCTATTTTTCCTTATGTAGTGAAAGACACTTTAGATGTGTCTGTCATCTAGACAGCCATGACAGGTTTTTCTCTGTGTGACCTAACCCCACCATTGGTGCCTGATGTGAGTGTACACCTAAACAAGAGGTTGGCATGCCTTCTCACATGTGTGCGTACACTCAACAAAGATACAGCTTGCAAGGCCAAGCATA